>NW_022639563.1:562273-567588 GCF_010583005.1 Odontomachus brunneus
CTCTCTCTCTCTCTCTCTCTCTCTCTCTCTCTCTCTCTCTCTCTCTCTCTCTCTCTGTCTCTCGCGAGGTGCGTCTCACTTACGACGCATTATGTGGGACTGGTAAAAGCGATAGTCCGAATAATTCTTTCGACAAGGATCCGCCGGGATCAGAGGGAGAATTTACTGCAGACGGACACACACTCGCGCCTCTTCTCTACTCGTTTTCTCTTTTATCTCGCTTTGATGTGAAGGAGGTAGAGCAGGACCAGATATAAAAGGGACAAGAAAAATGGTGTTCTCCGCCGCCGCAGGAACACCGGCCATGCCCGCCATTGTTTCAGAGCGGCGGGTCGCCTTTAAAAATGCTCGCCTTTCGCCCCCCGTGAGTGAGGCAATTCTTTACCGCGCATGTAATACGTCATAAATTCATGCTTTTCCGGGGGAAACCATCGTTCCCCGCCGTGGGCGAAATATGTTCGACGCTTTAGCACGACGCGCGTAACATCAAAACGCGTTAGCGCGCTCGTGTTTATCGCGATATATCCGCTTAAGAAGCTTCTCCATCGCAGACACGTGGGCCAAAGGCTTTTTAGGAACGCTTCGAAAGCAAAACGTTACATTCTCCCAAGACGTCAGAGTCTCTGTATCTCTCGTGCATCAGGTATCTCGTTACACAGACCAGACCTGAGCGCGCGCGACTAACTTTGCGAATTTTCCGCGAAGATGTTGCATGCAATCGATCATGTACGATTATCCCACTTGACGTAATCTTTGCGCGCGGCAGCTTTATTATGACAAATGGCAACCCGTCAGGGCGAATGCAGTAAATAGCCATCATCGAAGATAACCCGGTGAACACTCTCCTCGCAGCGTGATCGATATATTTCTCCGATAGAGAGTCTCGCTCGACTGGCGTTAACGGAGCGCATTAGAATGTATCAGTTATCGAGGAAAGTTCCGGGCAACGCAAATTTCCGCGGTCACGAATAGTTGGCCGCAGAAGCAAGAACGCGTGTACGAAAATTTAATATTACGCCCACTCCCATCCCTCTTCCGAAAACTATGGCCGCGGAATTAGCCCGGCGCGAGCAGACGTGGATATATTTCGAGCGTTCGATCCGCGTGTTTCAACTTTCATAACGCTGCGGCGCTTCCGATGCGACATAAAAATTGATAAAGGAAAAAAGGAGGAAAAAAACGGATGTTTTCCTTGTCTCTGAAAATAACATCATAATAAATACACAAGACACTCTTATTGGAGTTGCTCTCAGGGGCTTCCTTTTAATCGGAAATAATCGTAAACAGTCGCGGATCGTGTCTTGATCTTGCGTTGCATCTTGAAGAAATTCATCAATCTTCAACCGGCACCGCGCTCAAACGGACGTATTTACCGTTAACGATTTTTTCCCGCTACCTTCGCCCAACTCGAGTACGCCGATGGTAATGCTGACGCGCCTTAAGCGACGATTTTACTTCCCATTACAAATCGTTTTCCGATTCCATTAAGAGCCAGCGTTCTCCTTTGCAGTTCCTGAATACGTTGACACGTAATCTGTATTTCAGCGTCAAGCTCAATGAAAGCATCGTTTGCCGCCTCTCTCTTTCTCTCTCCCTCTCCCTCGCTCTCTTCCACTTTGCAGAGAGAACCACAACCTGGACAACGACTACATTTACTGAAATTCAACAACGATTTTTCCAACCCGAGCTCTGTTAGAACCGACAGGCGGACGAGGACTTCAAAAAGTCGATCGCGCCGTCGCAGATCCGGCGTTCTCAAGGGTGGTTCTAGATCGATCGACAATGAGTCTTGGAAAGTCGCGATTTTCTGTTTCTGCCTGATTTACTTGAGGTCGCATCAAATTCTCCTCTGTAATTTCACTAAAAGAACAAAAGGAGAGAGTCCTCCTCGGCGATTCACGATTCTCTCAAGGATCGGGCAGTACGCATGTTAGCTTGGTCGCAGGGCCGTTCGAGGAATCGCGCCGGTGATTCGGGAGGTAATTTGTAGCCCATAAAAGTATCGTTCGTTTCGAGTAACCGTCACCGGCGTGAAGGGGATGAGGGAGCCTTGAAAGCGCGCGAACGTCGCCAAATCGAAGAGCAAATCGCGCGGTTACTCTCGCTCTCGGGGATGATCGGATTTGCGTGCATTTGGACAGCAAATTTGCGAGACGCGCGGCGGTAACCCGCTCCATAAATTGTGAGTTCTGATTGGGATTTACGAGTGGAGAGCGAGCACGCGCGCACATTGCGGCTCTCTTTAAAACGAGAACTGCGGAGCGCACCACGAGTCCTCCAATCGAAATTTATGGCCGCGTATCTCGCGAAAGAAAACAGGAAAAACGGAGGGGATGGCAAGCGGGAGAGCCAGCGGCGAATCTCGCTGGCAGAAGGGAATTCCTTGCCAGCAACCTGCACGTTTCGCGACAATGCGAATGTTTCGTTTCTTAATTCTCTTCGCGCCAACGCTTCATAATTTATATGTGGAAGATCGTTCGTATCAAGTTTTCTTCTTACAAGTGTTTTAGTGCAGATGAATTCAATTGCTGAGCGTCCGATATTGAGCGTCATGATCGAGATTGACAAGCTATCAGGGAAGCCTCCGGTTTTTGGGAATTAAGTTTCGCAAACAGATATAACGACATCTTATCTAATATTTAATTTCGAGTACACTTCGTTCTAACGGAGTTGCAGTGAATATTCATTCTTGTGCAAGTTGATTATTCGCAAGTTGTGGCGATTGTGTGGGCCTTTATTCGTGCCGAGATGGGACGGAACGGAAACGAGTGGCTGTTTTGTGTATTTCCAGCGCGCGAAGGGTTCGTAATGAAGAGGCGCAAATTGCATAATACAGGAGAGACGTACGGGAGATTAATACGCGACGAGTTTCGGGGAACGATGTTTCCGACTTAATACGGTCGGTACTTTATGCCTCGAATTTTATCCCGGGTTCTATCCTGACGTCGGATGGGGTCACGTACTCCGATAACACGAATCCAGATTTGCTATACATGTGCTCGAGGATCTGACTCCTGCCAATTCCCGTGAGAGAGTGCAAGTCGCTGACAAAAATGTTGTGCGGTGGGAAAAGCGGAAAAATTTATGGATATAACATGAGCGTAGCGAGTATCGATTATTTGATAAACCAAACCGTCGCAAATACGACGTTTGACGTTATTGCATTATGACTATGTGTGTGTATGTGTGACATAACAGATAGATTGTTCGCTATTTTTTTGTGAATCTCAGAACGTATTGTCTTACCTAATGAGAGAATTTGCTTTCCAATGTATAGTCGACTACAAATCGGTCTTATCGATAAAGTTGCAACGCTTCAAGTTGCCAGAATTGAAAGTCACTGCTGTCGCATGTATGCGCAATAATCGATTACGACAGGAGCCGAAGTGACAGTATAGAGTGTGACATTTATGAAATTTGAAAGAAAGAATTTATTTTCAATGAAGAGAACATTACTTTTAGAGGTGATTTTTATATATTTATAACTGATTGCTGTGTGATCGTACACGTCAGCAGTAGCTTTCAATTCTGAAACTTGAAGCGTCACAGCTTTATTCGACAAAAAATATGCAATCGACTATATGTAGATTGTACATAATATATAATATGCAGAGAGAAACATGAGTCTATATATGCGGATAAAATTTGTAATAAAAAATGGCAATTATTATATAGTAATGTAGAGACGATGATTCATATTCTTTTATTTCATTTTCGTTGATGCGAATGTAAACAAACCGATCGTCTTTAGATCATCGAATGTAGCCTTATCGTTGAACGCGCCTGGAATATTAGAATCGAGATAACTCGCCAACTGACGAGCTATTAGGATGCCTATCTGCAGGCGTATAGCGATTGGATAACCTGAAGAATACTCGAAGTAACTTATGTGATTCTATACACAATCTCAAGACTTGCTATTCCACGTTATGAACGGTATTCGGGTATTTTCATATCGCTCTAATGTATCTTGATAATAATAATACTTGATTTGACTCTTACTTCACGTCACGTCGTGGAGATCAGCTGATAACTTTGATCTATAACGCTAAAGCCTAACAAACACAGTAGAAAATCAACAAACCAAGAGAGAGATAGAGAGAGAGGGGAGAGGAACAGTTCGCGTTAATTGAAAATAAACAATCAGCAGCGAGTTTAATACTGTTCAGAATTACTACTTTTAGTTGTAATAAGATACTTGCATTTCAACAAGGGTCGTAGAGGAAAATTAAGCCCTGTTTAAATATTGCGACGTACTTTCTTATACGAAAATTATGACTCAATGATAAATATTCTCCCTTTCCTTTTTTTTTTTTAACAAAAAGTGCATGAATAGTATTTTCGCAGTGAAAACGTATTTTTCGGGAGAAATTTATTTGAGTTTGATTGTAATTAAATTAAATTTTCGTTCAACCGTAATATTTAAAAAAATGTATAATATTCGAATTTTTCATTTTTCGGCTGCATACGTAAACGTTCAACATAAATATTCGTGTGTTTATTAACGAGACAGCAAGGTGAAATTAACACAAATTTGCGTCATTCTATGATCGAGATATTTATTAAAAGCACTCCATGATATTTGTTAAGAGCTGCTCCCTCATGTTTGCCCTGAAGGCGAACTGATCGCTATTACACATTGGGTAAAAGTCCATTGTTGCATAAACTTATTTCGTTTTTCCTACAAAATTTGATCGACCGTAACTAATCGATTTGAAGTTTAATATGAAAAAATAATACAAGTAATCCCCAACGATCGATACGGCGCAAGTGAGATGCCAAAATGTATTTTTCGCGCGCGGGATTAACGGGGAATAAACACTACGTTAATTGTAGAATTGAAACAAGCGAAATAAAGCGAACAAAGAGAATCGATTTCCACACAAATTGTGGCACGTTTAATCTTTACGTAGCTTAAATACATAGTTACATTCCACCCGGAAAACACACTAATAAAAGATCTTGCAACGTTTTCATCTATCATACATTTCCCCATATATTCCCATTGGAATATTTTCATTTTGTAGAATTCGCATGATCGCTATTAATGCAACAAATGAAGGTTTTTAGCGCACTCTCGCGAGAGTGTTTATAGAAGAATTCACGGATGTGCGACGCGCATATACACATCGAGTCTACATGGAAGACTTATCTGACGGCTGTCGTACACGTAGGCGGATAAATACAATGACGGTGACGTTAAGTCAACAGAACGTAGTTATCTACTATCTCTCCTACAGAGAGGAAAATAGAAAGAGACAGAAACTGAGAGAGAGAGAGAGAGAGAGAGAGAGAGAGAGAGAGAGAGAGAGAGA
>NW_022639563.1:569448-620411 GCF_010583005.1 Odontomachus brunneus
GAGAGAGAGAGAGAGAGAGAGAGAGAGAGAGAAACGCGCCCATGAGGACACGGTGGACCACACGAGAACCCTTCAAGCACTGCTATCATCGAATTACGTCGGATTTTCAGGACTCCGAGTATTTTCCAAAAACTTGCCAAGGACTGACGGTGTCGCTTAATGGCGGAAATTTGAAACCAATGTTGTCGCGTATGATACAAGCTTGACTCTTTGTCAACGGGCGTTGCTTTGAAACACTGGTTTGCTGCACTTTTGCATTGGTTTGCACACTATTACATTATTCTGTGCTTTTCGTTTTCGCTGTGACCGCTCGCGTGAGTGTGTCAGTTTTATTAGTTATTAAAACCTTAATAACTCATAATCGTTGACCGCATATATAGAGCTAATTATCAGTTATTATATATAAATATTCTCGCGCGACTAATAGGCGTCATGTTAGTTGGAATAAACTGCTGATCTGCGGTCCGCAGAAATTCAAACAGCATTAATTACGAAAGCTCACCGGTTGAAGCTCGCGCATGGCTGCTATTTTCAAATCGTTCGACTCTTTCTACGAAAATCCCGCTGTTTACCTGTTCGGACGCATTTCGCAGTCATATGCGCACGTCACGTTCGTTAATATTAATCGCGACCATCGTAATCCTTTCTCTACAGGCTCGCCAGGCGATTAATCGTGTAACACAGCTTTGTCCCAGCCGCGAGCTCGAGTACGATAGCAAATCAAAGTTGGGTAGGAGCCGGTTATGCAATTTCGCGAGTGATTTCCCCATGGAACATACGGACGAGCGTAAGACTAAGAGAGCGAGGGTACGTAATATCTTCTCCGTTGGATACACGAGAGGAAAATGTCGATATTTTCGCGATGACGTCGAAAGCCACGCTTTAGCTACGATTACCGCCGCGCGCATAATAATATATTTGCAAAAAGCGCTGCGAGTCTTCAGGAAAAATACAAATTTTATGACAAATTTTACGACGTTGCAACATTGATTAATATTCGCGCACGATGTTTCTACGATTCAGTGAGTTATATACAAACTTGCGTTAAAATGAGTACCATTTAAGGTAATGCACTTTTCGTTAAGCATACTTTATTAGAACTGAATATTTTTATTAAATCCTCCGCAAAGCACTCGGCCTGAGTAGCATTGCATCCTCAGATCAGACAGAGAGCCTATCTTAACTTGTCGCTTGAAAAAGCAAGTTTCTAACTCAATTACAAACTTCGCACGCAATGACCGTTTTTGAAAATAATTCTGATGTCAAGAACGCTCAACGGCGATAAGTTCCTTATCTTAACTAACGAAGCAGCATGGTCGTTTGAACTGTGTAACAAGGCAGGTCACGTCCTTTGGATCTTCCGGAGATATCAATACTGCTTCGCAATTAGAAATCACGATTTTGAGAGACGGCTTACATAAAATTCGATTACATAAACTGGTCGATAATTAGCCAATATGGTCGATCAATTTTCTCGTCGAGTTTTTACGGAAAGTAGCTGTAAAAATTTATCTTTCATCTGAAATATGCTGCAGCTTGTCACAATTGTCGTTCGTGGACTTATCATACAAAACAGGAAAAAAAAGACAGAAGATAATGGAAGACAATGGCTTATTGGACACGATGGAGTTGGTCGGTCAGCCGTTGCAACCGCTTGCAACTCATCTCGCTATTTTCAAAAGAGAAAAGAAGAAGCGGCAAAACAACAAGAAAAGGGGACTTCGACGTTCATACGGTACGGCGCGATACGGCTGAAAGTAACACATCGATCACGATCAGAAGGAAGCGACAACTCCGATTCGGCTGTGCCGGAGGTGATGCGCAAACTTGCGAAACGAATTCAGCAGTTTCTGGGAGTAGGAGTTCGGCGCGCGGTGCACGTTTAGTTAAAATGATACGGCCGTGATCGGACGGGCGACGTTCCGAGTAGTTTCGAGAATGGCCCGATAGGACGGCCGCATCTCGTCACTTTCCACTCGAACTAATGCATTTCACGAGCCGTGGCGCTCGTTTACCGCACGTGAAACGATAACGCATTAATGCGCTCACGTTCCACGCCCGACGTATACTTTAACGTCCGCGTAAATCTTAACGTTCAGAACTCACGTTCGCGCGGCCGCGTATATTAACCTTAACGGATGCGGCAACGCATAATATGCATGGCGCGGCCCCAACGATATCCCGACTTGCGGGTAAAATTACGCTCGTTGACGCATCGTGCTACGCGCGAATCGCGCGGACGCATCGACGCAGATTGCGTCGTAGGTATCAAGATTACGTCTACACAAATTGTTATCGTCTGTGTGATGTATACACTATCTTTTTTCACATAAACAATGTGAACTATATGTGTATGTATATAAATTATATGAAAATATATACACAAAAAGAGTAATTCAACAGTTACTGCATCTGTTTTGAGTGTCAATTTTTTAAACGTTTGAAAAAGATAATTGCGTGAAATTTTCATTACATTCAATTACGCTGTTCACAAATGTATATCGGGATTCTAAAGGTTAAAAACCTTAAACCTTTCTTAATCAGTTTTTGAGCAAGTCGTATGTTTGAACGACATCCGTACTCATAGTCTATGTAGATGATACCTCATGTAGTTTACGTTGTCTACACGCAGAAGTGGAATATCGTAATTTATACAAGTAAACGCGCCCAACCTGCCGGATACCACGACAGTTCTCTATTGAGCGCGATGTCGTTTGAGGCGATTTTTCCCACAATGAAGACGTCACGGCAACGGCGGAACGACGCCACGACATGGCCGCGGCTCCGCAGATACGGCCTGTAATATTAATGCTTATCAATTTACACCGTCGAGAACATGAAGACCTCCTGTGAATGTCACGCTGCGACAGGCTAATAATAACGTTATATTTCTAGAAAATGTAAACCTTCGTCGCGCCTTCTGCGTGATCCATTAAACAGACCTCACGATGCATCGTGCATAAAGTTGCAACGATACATTGAAATGTCGATAA
Organism: Odontomachus brunneus; assembly: GCF_010583005.1. Classification (NCBI taxonomy): domain Eukaryota; kingdom Metazoa; phylum Arthropoda; class Insecta; order Hymenoptera; family Formicidae; genus Odontomachus; species Odontomachus brunneus. The sequence continues at coordinate 572,442 of NW_022639563.1, forward strand.
CGATATTTTCATCAACCAGAAATCTCTATCAACCAATGGTCCGTATTCATAGTCAGGTCTTATATTTAAGGTCATTTTAAGTTCATCTTCAGATGCTTTATAACCAATAAAATCATTCGTAGACTATCTGAAAATGAATTTAAGACAATCTTAATTATAAGATAATAAACTTAAGATGGTCTTAAATATAAGATCCGACTATAAATATCGGTCTAAAAGCCGACTGTTCTAATCTCTTAGTAAGCTACCTAATAGTTAAATCATATGTTTGTCTTTGTCTAATTTGAACAAAAACAAAGATAGATATGATTTAACTATTAGATAGCTTATTAAGACGTTGGAACAATCAGCTCTAAGTGTTTGTTCGAAAAGAATTAAAACTCAGATGAAGATTTAATCGACGTTGATAAAATCAACGGGTATAAGCAAGACAAATTGCAAAATATCGTTGATGTTAATATCGATGTAACAATATATCGGATAATATAAAAATATTATCGATAAATTATCGATATTGACCTACGATATTATTGTTGTATCTTTAATCGTGTATCGGCGTCGCAGATGCCGTTCCTGTCTCTCAGCTTGCCGCTTACCCTCCTTGTCTCTTTCTTTCCGCCGGCGTAATTTATGGTAAATAACAACTAAAAGTGCGAAACAACGGCGGAGGATCGCAGGCGCCTCTTAGTCTTCCTATAAGTACGCGTAAGTCCGCCGTAAAGTCTTCGCATAAGATATCAGTAGCTCGCAGGTGTCGTCGAACATACTCTCGTAAAACTATCTCGACGTGTCCCAAACTTCATACATGAGATAGCGCGTTCGCACTATTATAAACGCGCGCGTCTAATACCATTCGTCCTGCTCTCGCACGCTCGTTCGTGAACTCTTCCTCCGTCGTATTGATCGTAGCCGCGTCGTGAGCGAGTCTCTTGGTTCGTACGCAATTCTTGATCGTTCGAGAGAGCACCTGTCGTCGCGCGACGAGCGCCATTTCGCTCGAAAGGATTGCCTTTCACTCGCGTAGCCGAAAACCACGTTAACCGTCGCACTCATCGCAATCTCCGTTCAAGCGTTCCTCGAGTGAGCGGCGCCTGATGAAGTAGAAGCAAGCTACTCAGGTCATTGAAACGTAAGTCCTGCGAAGAAGCAAGATTGTCGTCGAATTCGCGAGGCAAACACCTCGCCCTGTCATAGTTCGGCAAACGACGTAACCGAGTTTACAACTGTGGAGGCGCCTTTTCTGGATTTCACGACGAATTTCACGTCGAAGTTAAATGAATAAACGTCGTACCACCACCGTAATTCTTATCTCGATCGTTTCACGGCGCATAGTGGAATTTATGTTAACGAAGATGTCAATTAACAGAGCGGCAGTTTCATTATGCAGCTCGGGTGTTTTAATGCGCGACCGGAGTTTGAGCACGCGCTGTTCGGCGCGAGATGCGAATTAATTCAATTTCGTTGCATATTCGCAGGGCATTGTGCGTTGTCGACGGACGAAAATTATCCGCATGTCGATGTCACGGGAACTGAGAATTAAAAGGAAAAGAAAAACGAGAAGCAGCCGGAGGTTTTTAAAGTCGAAAAACATACAGACAGCAGATGGAATTATTGCGGGTTGCACGTTTCGCAATACGTCTTAGCTGGAATGACGCAGCCAGCCCTTTGTTGCAAGCTTCGTCCGCAAGCTCCTGCTGCCTGTGGCAGCTGCAGCCTCGCAATCATGAAGGTTACGTGGCATAATCGAAACTAGATGCGTCTGAGCATGCCAGGAATGCTCCTGAGCAAATAGCCACGACGTTATTCATCATCTTTATCGATTCTCGACTTTGCAATTCTTATTTCAAGGCATAGCAAAATCACATGCTCAAGTATTGTGTGGCAATTTACACAGTTCACGTTGTATAAAGCTTTAGGATTAAATACATCTGTCTTCTTTAAAGGGGGAAAATAAGAGATTTTTACAAATTCTTTTTCGAAGAAAAACGAATAAAAATATCAATATGGAGTATTAACTATATTACTTATACGATAAATGATATGGTTAATAATAAATGGCATGGTTATCCGCCTACCCCGATATCTTAATTTCTGTGAAAAGAAAACCGTAAAAACCTTTTGTTTTCCGGTTATCTAAACCAAAGAGAATTTCTCTTAAAGTAAATAATTTTTAAGCAATTGCTCGAACTAACTAGCTATTTTTACATCAATACTTAAGTTCAACCTGTAGACAAGAGAGAGAAGAGATTTTATTTCAGTAGGATTTTCTAAAGTTTGTGGAATAATACGTGGAGAGAGGAAAGAAGACATTAATGGTACAAAGAGAGTTGCGGACTGATTCCGAGAAGGAGGAACGCGTGATTTCCTTTTGCAGCAGGAAAATCAATGCATTTCACAGTAGTTTTCTACGAAAACTCGTAATAGAAGTCTTCGGCAGACAGCACCCAGCCGTCTACTGGACACAAACAGATCGTGCCGTTGATTGCGACAATAAATTATATAATGCGCGGGCGCGTGCACGCGAACATCGACTTTACTGTTTAAATTGCTCTTTCTTTAAAACTCTTCGGAATTTGAAATTCGACGACAACGTGTCGATTCGGCAACGCGTGATCGAAAATCACGATTGCATTCATGGATTTCCGCGCATGATTCTCGCGTTTTTTTGCCACGGAAAAAGGAAAAGCTGGACAAGCGCGACCAAACAGTCGCATACCGGGCGTTTATGCAACTGCATCATTATTTCGACGTAAACGAACGCGCTTGCGGCGACGGCCGAACAAAAAGAAATGACATGCTCGAATTTATCGGCGCTACGCATAAACGACAGTCGCAGCTCACCAGCCTTTATTCGCTCTCAATGGGCGAAAAGTGTTCCTATCAGACGTGTCAACGGCACGTTCCATGCAAAATCTGTAGGCGCGGCGCGAGCTGTCGAGTGCTCGCGTGAATTCCGCGACTTTATCGTAGCTTGTAGCCCGTAAAAATATTTCCGCGGTTAAAAAGCGACGGTAACGTGAGTTAGTGTCTGTATATATCGGTATCACACGTCGGGATATGTTATTATCTACAGGATTTGCTAAAATATTTACTCTGTAAATTTATTTTGCGAAAACGACCATCGAGTCTCCTTCTCTCTTTCTTCCTTTTTTCTCCCTCTTTTTTGTTTTTTCTTTCTTTGTACCAAGCTACAAACGGATCTCTTCCCCTTCGTTTGGTTGTAGGATCGCGCGTTTATATCGGGATATAAACTTTCCCGTGGCTATTGGCTTTTTCCGCAACGTCGTTTTCGCGGGAAATCGCGGGATCGACGGATAGAACGGACGCGCGCTCATTTGCGCGCGCCCGCTCGCGGTTCAATATGAGCCGAAGACAATTGCTAACGATAATGAGATCGACCACACCTGCACGGTTACGCGCGAGCGCGCGGCGGGTGCGTTTTCGCGTAGTAGCATGTAGGAGGACATCGCGAGGAAACGCTATTAGCCTGATTGGAAGTACCGGGTGAAGATATTTGTTGGTGCGCCGGACGATTATTAGGTAAACGAGCCCCTTCGTTAATGACGTGACACGGCTGCGCCACACCACTGTCGTCGAAGCCGCAAGTAGAGTTTCCGAAACTGCACATGTTGAAATTCATTTTGCAATTAGGCGCATGCGTGACTACGTTACGCGACGATGGGTGTGTGTTTACGCAAGTAGCGGATTATCATAAACACAACTTCGCCGCACGGCTCTCCTGCGACGATCAATTCTCTCCTCGTTCTTCCAGTTGACCGCGCTATATTTTTAATCAGGGATTATCGGTTGATCGAGCTTGATTACATAATCGTATGATTGCGTGCCTTTAATAAACGAGACAGCTGACCGCGACCGAGGTATCTGCAAGGAGTAGAGCGGCTTTAAGATATGAGAACTATCTCGTGTTTGGATGCCTTTCATTTGAGCAGTGAGCGAGCTCACCGCGGAAGCGATCGGCCCGAAATATAGAAGCCGGGGGAAATTGAAGAGGCAATGAGAGAAGCACTTGCACCTTTCGCTCTTGGAGTGTATTGATAATCGAATTCTCGAAAAGCATGCGCGCGATTGCCCTACCGAGATTCTATCACGACAAAAGAAAAAAGAAAAATCACGAGGTCGCGCGTAAAGGTTGGAAACAAAAAAGAAAAGAAAACAGAATGTCGGGGCCGATGGCGGGGAATAGCTTAGCGAGAAACGTGCTTTATAACTACGTAAAGAGTAGCGCAACGAGCGACTTCAACGAGTTGTAACGCATATAGCGGAAATCGATACTTGCAACCGGGAAAATCTTACACTCTTCTGCCCGTGCTGCGTGCTACGCGCGGTGTTTGTACATACCATAAAGAAAAATAAACAGAAATGAAGCAAGACGAAAGAGAGGAGGAAAAATTCAACGATACTTCGATCCGTCGTCGTATCGCTCGGTGGCGTAATGAAATTTTCTCAAACGACGTCGTGCGCTTGGTAACGACGTTTCTCCCGGTGAGACGAAAATAAATCTTCTGTTTAATGCACCGCCGTCGGGTCGTTGTCCTCCGGTAGGTGGACCGGAGTTTTTCGCGAGGCGGAGACGACAGAGTAACAACGGAAACCAGACCTCTTCTCTCTCCCTTCCTTTCCCCCTCTCTCTCTCTCTCCTTTTTTCGAACGCCTACGAGCCGAGAGGGAAAAAAGAAAGCTGTTGTCGCGACGTGTTGTCGAAAAGGGGGAAAAAAGTGCAACGGGGTCAAGGCGGTTCGTTACTCCTTTCCTCGGCCGTCCCGGGAAAATTGCTCCGGGCCGACGCGAGCTTCTTCAGGCGTTCGACAACTTCCCTGCGTGTCTCAAACGGCCGTGGGAAGAAAAGCCGGACAACAAGAAATGGTGGTGAGAAGTGGCTCGGTTGCAGCGAGCGGCGGTTTAATTTCTGTCTCGTTTTCTCACTCAAACTACGATAAGACGTGCGCGACTGCAAATAAATGAAAATGGCGAACTGGACTCTTGTGCTCCTTTGTCCCTTGCCGAGCGACGTTCGCGCAGTTAGTAAATATCGCGGCGTAAAACAGTGGCAACATGTAGAATCGCAATTATCACCCTCCCTCTTTCTATCTGTCTGTGTGTGTCCCTTTATCTTTCTTGCCCTCCTTCTCTCCGGAATTGTTTCTCTCAAGTCGCACTTTGATGCGATATTACGATGCGGCGATGTTAATTAAGTGTTATTTTTTAACTGAACCTAATTGCCGTGATTGTTAATTAAACGTAATTGTCGTACAAATTCACATATGGTGGAATCATCGTGATCTCGCATATGAGAATGAGAGAGCGAGAAAGGGAAAGAGACAGAGCGGGAGGACCTTCGTCAAGGAGTTAAGCCGGAAGGGACTAAGATGAGAACGCACGGTTCTCACAGTCACGCGATGCCAAAGGATTTCAAAAGGAGGACTCGCTTCTCTGATTAAGGCTCCTGTGATTTAACAAGAGCCGGACAAAGAATTCGGAATCGGAGTCTATCGGTCGCGCGCGACCGTTCGTCGATTCCTTACCTGGCGACTTGGGTGTTCCTCCCACACCTGTCGTTTCCGGAATCCAGCCTCGTCCATTTCCCGGAGGCGCGCAAGTCCGCAGCGGAAGAGATTGACGTTCTCGCGTTGCCGCCGACTGCACGGTGTCTTAGAGCCTCCATCTGGCGTGATTCCCCGCGCGATCGTGGCCAAGATCGTTTTCGCGCGTCTCCTCGGTGGAGTCTGCAGGGCGCTTCATCTTGGAAATACGCAGACCGAGTTGAGCTTCTGTGGACGCGCGACACTGGTATCACGTCGATATTTCTCCCTTCCTCCGTTTAAGGATTCACCATTTCACCGGGGACAATACTCGTTGCCTCGTATCGCGGGAGCGGCGCGAAAGGAATTGTTTATTTGACGGCGACCCATCCGTTGTCGCTTCACATCCTTTTTTTACGTACACAGCCACTCTCTCTCTCTCTCTCTCCCTCTTTCTCTCTCTCTCTTCCACTTTTCAATATCCCTTTCCTTTCTTTCGGAGATGCACGATCGCGTTTGCTTCCGTTTCTTCAATAAAAACGTTCATTGGGCGCCGCGCCGAGAGATCGCTTCTTTTTAAGGTCTCTTTCTTCGAGAAACGGCAACTTCTGGAATTTACGTGAAACAATGCTTGTGCATATTGAACGATCGTCGTAAAGGGCTCTCCATGACTCTCTACGAGGATCCAAATAAAACCAGGGCAAGTTCCGTGCCGCTGTAATTCTACAGCTACAAACTGTGTATATGACGAAATAATTGAAACTCGCATCATTTAAATTCTCAATTTCACTTTTATAGCGTTAAATTTATAATTTACAACATCTCTATTTACAATTTACGGCAACTCTATCTCTGTCCATTAATAATAAACATTAATAATACACGTTTATATTTGTTTTAATATAAACGTAAAATACGCTCAGTTGCTGCGTTCCGCGAACTTTTGCTTTTACATCAGACTTACAGTTTGCCCGAGTCGAAATTCCAGTTCTACATTGATCCTGCAAATCCTGTCAAACTTGAAGGTTCAATAGAGAATCTCGAGATACAGCACTACGTAAACTATTGTCTTACCTTGGTACTACAGATGTTTACTTGCTGCTGTTTAATCCATGTTGGGACTTTGAGGAGAAGAAACATTTATTTTCAGGAATTATTTAATATTCTATTATCTCATATTCTATCTATCTTGAATATTTATTCTTAATTTCAATGCACAATGTATTAATTATGTATCTTATGTAACTATAAATAGATGTATGTATGTGTATGAGATAATTATAAATAAACATTAAATAAAATTGATATAGGTAAATGACGGGATTAATAAGTAAATAAAACGACAAAAATTTTCTTTACTTACAATCCTCTTTGTATTACTTTTTTTGTGGGCATTGGAAATTTCGATATTGTTTAGATGTTCGTGGGGAAGACGTGAAAAGAAAGGAATTGTAAGACCAAGAGTAGCAGTAGTGCAAGCACCAAAGGATTTAAGTTTGGGTTCGATGTAATAACAAGGCTTAGAAGTAAAAAAGAAAGAAGAATGTTGGTAACGTGAAACTCCCGTTCAAATTAGCGCGAGATTATTAGAGAAACAAGTCTCAACACTGGCCAGACTTAGGTCGGAATATTAAATAATTCTGAAATAAAAAAAAAAGTCTCTCTTTTAAGCCTCGACAAAACAGCAGTAATTAACTATTTGTAGCATCAAGAGACAATAGCCTGCGCAACGTTCGAGATTCTCAATTATAATGCTTAAAGTTTCACGAGTTTTGCAGTCAGTTAATGTACCGAAATTTCATGTAGGACACAAAGTCGTTAAAAAATATTTCGTCTTGTTAGTAAACGACAATAGTTTCTTTTTTACGTCGCACCCTAACCGAGACAAAATCCATCGGAGTGATCGCATTATGCAAAGTTACGTATCAATCTGCGCTTGCAAATTTTTCAATCGTCCTACTGTTTTTGTTACGACTTTATCCCCTCCTCCCCCCGTGTCGTTTTTACGTCGAAGCCCGGGCCTTTCACGTTTTATACCTACGGCTGAATCGGGGATTACACGTGGGGTAGGTCTTCTCTTCATCGTGAAAGACAGGAAAACAAAAAGCCGGTCTTTATTGCCCCGCCGAGACACTGTCGTTCCACCGAGATATCGCGAAAGGCCGTTTAGGCAGCGCAGATTTAACTTTGCCTCCCTGCTTTTCGAATCCTGTATAGCTCCCTTTACCCTTTGGCCTACTACGGCCTCCTTTTTTCTTTTTCTTTCTCTCTCTCTTTCTCTTTCTCCCCCGTTCCCCTCTTTTCTCCACTAATAAATATCTATATAAATATCTAATAATTAATTGTCTCTTAAAATGTGCATTAATTATATCAGTTTAAATTTGTAAAACCATCATAAATATTATACCAGATATTACCTCTTGTTACTCTTTCACATTAATCATATGTTTTATGTAACTTCATACCCGTAACAATCCTCAGAGGGTATGCTCTAGGACTAAATTAAACGCTTCTCTCTCTCTCTCTCTCTCTCTTTCTCTCTCTCTCTCTCTTTCCTTCACTCTCTCGCGCGCATGCGAACGCGTAACTTTCCCGGTGCGTCTCAATTAAATCATTCTGGCGGTTGCCGCAGCGACGTACTTTAATTGTGAACGCCCGGGCCGCAGTTAAATTTGCATTAGGATCGAATCTGTCGGAACGGTCCTCTTAATTACAATTATAATTTTGCATCGGGTAACGGCTGCAAACGGATCAATGCAAAATGCCATTGTTTCGAACGTTAAATATTACAAAATTTTCAGATAGTTTTCCTATAAATACCGCGTTCTCTATTCCACGCGGAACCATTACCTTCACTTGATTGAGTGGAATTTTTTTATATTTCGGTCTCGTGTGTTTGTTGACTAGAGTCGGTCGATTCATATTCGAATGATAGCGACCTGTAGGAATTCGCGGGTCGCGCAATGGCGGCCCTCGCGTAATGCAGTCTCGTGAGGAATTCAAGATGCGCGAGGGACGCGACGATGCCATTGAACAAGGTCGTGAACATCGTAACGCTTTTCAGTGCTGCCGTTTTGTAATTTATCCCGATATCCTCAATATCGTTTTATCAAGACGGCTACTGCTTTCCGATAACGAAATATCGACCTAGGACGAGGGAACGGCGAGAGACTTCGCAACCGAAGAAGGCGCCCCTTGCGAAGCGCGTACAAGTTTTGCACAGCTACTCTCGTATCTTACTTTCTCAAAAATCCTACGACTCCTCGTTCGCCGTAAAAATGTCCTTACGATCTTATTTCGACCGGCGTACGTATTGCATTGTGCAGAGACCACGTTTGTTCCTCACGATCGCCTACGAAGTTTGCACATTCGAGCTGGAAAATGACAGTTTCCGAAAAGAAGGAAAATAAAATTAAAGAAAAAAGAAAAAAACGGTAGTCGCACAAAGAATCTTTGAAGAAAAGCGACGCGGATGGATTTTGCGAAATCGATGAACAGCGGCCGCGCGTGACCGACATTTTGGCGATCGAGTGAAATTACGTGGGACAACGGTGACGGACCACTTTGTACGCGGTTGGTACGCTCACCGCTTCCGTCGTATCTTTCGCCGAAAAACGTCGACCAATTTTTATTTTCGCCGACCAGGACGGAATTGCCACAAAGCAGTCGAATTGGTTCGTTCGATCGTCGAGATGGCCGCGGAAAAGAGGATGCACCTCGAATTCAGGAGTGATGAAATTTATTTCGGCGACGTGACCGGAAGCGACAAACCGCGGAAGTGCGCCCACCGAAACAATTTTCAGAAGTCGCGCCGCGACTTTTCGCCAAATTTTGCAAAACAATTTTACTATTACTATTATTTGCAGCGCGCGCGCTCTCTGTTGTCGCGCGCTGTTGCGTACAACTTAGGGCATCGGTCCGCTTTGATCGAGCTATTTGCATTCGTCCGGATGAATTAGACGATTAAAGTGGAGACTAATTAATTTGATTTGGACACTCTTGCCCGTGCAGAGTCAAACGGATTATTCGATGTGGCAAACGGGAATAAATTACCGACGCGATTAACGACCGGCAACTTTTCGATGATCCTCGAAACGTCGCGATGCAGAGAAGCGACGGAAAAAATGCAGCGACCACTTGGAAGTGTTTTGACGAGCGCTTATTGTCGCTTATTGTCGCTTTGCTGAGGTTAAAAAAAAGACAGAGAGAGAGATGCGCATAACTTCGGGATAGACATTTAACAAGATTTACGTTTCAAGTACGAGAATTCTATACATTGCTGATAAACTTTCATTTACATTGATAATTTATAATCAACTCCAAGTCCCCTTTTGTTATTAATTTTCCCTCCCTCTCTCTCTGCATCGTTTCTCTTAAATAAAATCAACAGCAACGACGATATTTTTCATCAGACGAGGTTCAACGATGTTTTAATCGATTAGTCGGTGTCCGTGTTCGACCAAAGGATCCGCTGGATCGAGCACCTGATCGAGTTCATTTATCGTGCTCTCACGCGGATTCAGATCTTCACTTAACCAACAAAATAAGCGGGCGAAATGAGAAGCGAAATTAATATTCGTACGTATATATTCAAGTGGGTCACGTGGGGATTAGTGCCGGTGAAACTGTAACGACAGTCGCGCAATAATTACGCGGCTTCCAGAGCTCGTAATGTCTTTAACCCCGCTTCTTACATGTGCGCCAGGTCGCTGCTGGAGTAGGCTCGCGGGAACTGCCGCGCGGAGCCACTCTTGAGATGGAGAAAGACGACGCGGAGGAGACTGAGAAAGGAACAGGAAGAAGTCGGAGGTCATTTATTCCTGCATGATGCGTCAGATTGCGATGCGATGCGATGTGTCATCATCGCGCTGATGAATGACGCCCGTGCTACGTTCGAAGACACCACGTAAACGAACGATGTCGTCTCGAGTCTCGAACGGACTGTTGTTAAAAAATTTGCAGAATTTTGCGGAGCCATTTGTGCCGTCCGTGCGCGACAATGGCGCGGTCAGTAATCTTTAATTATATGTATGAGTGTTTCTAAATATTCGATTCACGCTGTGCGTCACGCCACTCGCAGGGACCGGAGAACTCGGTTCAATGCAACGAGTCGCCGCTGTTTTATGCCGTCTGATTTAATGTTAGTTAAACACACAATGAAAAGTTAAAATTTAATCGCGCGGCCTCGTCCTACGTACGCGCGCACTCACTGAATTCAAATGCCAATGAAAAATCTTATATGTGATAATTAATTCATATGGAACGATTCGAAAGGGATGTTGATAAAATACGGGCATAATGTCGTTCGTGTTACTGGATCAACTTAATCGAGAAATTACAACGATAATTCGAAAATTGCAGCGCGAACGGTATTAATTCGCCAGCGGTTAACTGTCAACGGAGACACGTCGACTGGAAGAAACTGCGAGCGTCGATTACGGATAAATGCATGTCGTTCAATTGTTACCGCGCTGTATGTATCCTAATTTAACACTCAACCGACGACACGTTCGTCGAGTGCGACGATATTCCGATGTCTCAATATTGCGACAATTTTAAACGCTAGGATATAGATACAACGACGACGACGATGATGATGACGATGAAGTGAACACGCAGATCGCGATATGCACACTTGACAGAAGTGAATCGACAGGGAGGCGGGTCTCGCATCAACATGCGCCGTGAAATTTGTGCCGAAATGCCATTGCCGAAAGTATTTCGCGTATTTGCATCCGTGGCATGTGCTCTATCGATATTCGATGCACCGAGGACGTTTGAACGCCGGGGAAAACAGATAAACTAGCCAGACAGACGCGGAAGCCGAGGTCAATGTCCCCGAAAAGGCGCGTATCGCAAGGGTCGTATCGAAGATCCGCAGCTTGCACACCCGCCGGGGAAGAACGTACTTGGACGTACGTAAGCTCAAACAAAGAATCGACAATGACGATCGCACGTCCAACTTTTCGCCCGCAAACCGATTCGCTCGCGAAAAACAAGACGCCCCGGCGCCACCGCCGCCGCCCAAAGAGAAAGCCCGAGGCTCAAATTTTCGGCGGAAAACAAATCGGTAAATATTCCTCCGCACGACGACCCTGCACGAAGGGGATGTTGTAAAACGCGTCTGCCGAAAGAACTTTCGCGTAAAATCTCGCGTAGTTCTCGCCGCGGGAGAAGGATATCTTCTTCGTCAATTTTTCAAGATAACTGTGCGCTTTCTCCACCCCTTCCTATCTCTTTTCTTCTCTCTTTCCGTAGCTGTATATACTTCCTCGTCGACAACAGCGTTGAACAACGGCACTTCAACACAGAGAATGTGTGTGAGCGAAAAATAAAAGTTCAAAATTCAAATTGAAACAAATTTTCGGCGGAAAACAAACCAACCCTCCGCGCAAAAACCTTGCTCAACGAGAATGTTGTAAAATATACAGGAACAACCGAGTTTGTGTGCTGAAAGAGCTTTCGCAGGATAAAATTTTGCAGGAGAAAAACATTCCCTTTGCCAATTTTTCAAGATAACTATGTGTTCTCCCACCCCTTTTTCTTCCTTCCTCTTCCCTTTGCTGCATATACTTTCTCGCCGGCAACGGCGTTGGAGGACACTTCAACACATAGGGAATGTGCGAGCAAAAAGAAAAAAAATGAAAATCGCGCAAAATGACTCCGGTAGCGTGGCGCGTGTCCCGGCGTGTCCCGGCCACGATTCTCGCGTACGCACGCACTTACGCTTTCGAGGCGCACCGCGAGACGCAGAGGATCCTCTTCGGCACACGAGCCTCGCACACAACGGAGCACCCACTCGGAGCAGCCCTTTCGGGGCAGTACCGAGATGTTCGTCGATGCGGTCCGCAGGGTTAATAACGGACGCGCGTCGCAGGATTATTCGGCGAAGGAGAGCGTCCTCGGAAAGCTCTCCTGGACCGGATCACGAGACGATGTCCCTCTTCATCTTCGGCGCCACGGCGTCTCTCAGCACCTCTCTTCGCGGCTTCCGTTGTATCCGGCGGGTGGGTGAGACGAGAAAGGTGTCAACGTGCCGGCGACGCGCACGCACACACAGGCAGGCAGGCAGGTAGGCAGGCAGACAGACACAAGCACCCACACTACACGCACTTCCGTAAATAGTAACGCAACGCGGCGGACTTTACTCCCGCGAATCGCCCGCGCGAACTCGGCTTACGTGGAGAATAACGTGCGGTCCGGACTATTTATCGGAGATGCGACATCTCGAGAGGGGCCAGTCAGTAGGGGTGGTTTTGGCGAACGTGCGTTTAACCGCGTGGGTCTTTTGGGGTGCCGGTCCCGACGTTGACTGCGCCATCGGGCAGACTCCATCGCGCTGCTCCACATCGGCGTCGGAGGTGGTGGCGGTGGTGGTAGTGGCGGCGGCGGCGGTGGCGCCGGTGGAGGAGGCGGTGGTGGCATCGACGGTGGCGGCAGCGGCGGTGGCGGTGGCGGTGGAGGTGGAGGTGGTGATGCTGTTGGTGGTGGTGGTGGTGGTGGTGGTGGTGGAGGCGGCGGTGGCGGCGTCGTCGTCGTCGTCGTCGTCGTCGCCGCCGCCGCCGCCGTTGCTGCTGCTGCTGCTGCCGGCGAGCGTCGGCTATCGATTTTTCCGTGCAGCCTCCGCGACCGGAACATGCCGGTCCACGTCTGTTCTAGCCAGTCTTGTCCTGCAGGACTGCTTGAACCGATCCTTGCGTCTTTACTGCAGACCGTTTGATTGGATCAACGTTCGCTGGAGATATTTTTCCGCGACGTCTCCGATGATTGCGATGACGAAGATAGTAACGGGGTGACTTTGAAGCAGGGATGCGTTGTCACTTGAGCAAAGATATATTTCCTAATGGTGTTGAGGCTCTGCGGCCTCCGTTCGGATTGGAAGTTCAAACAACAACGTTTCATTATTTCGATACTATATAAAATGAATATAACAGTCACATAGCTAGTCCTGGACATTCTTATTATTTTAGTCTATAAACAGATATTTAATACTTTCAATGTAAAATCTATATATATATATACATATATTCTACGTTGCAAGTTCAAATATTCGTACTTAAAATAATAAGAATGGCCAAGATAAGATAAGCGTCCGGGAATCAGTACTTTTATCTTAACGATGCTAATAAGAATCACGCGTGAAAATGCGGATGTGAATTGAGCTTCACGAGTGTGAGTTTGTCACGTTCGCTCTGATGAACTCAGTCACACCTAGTCTTATTGCTCGTTCATCTCGTGAGGATTTGGTGGATTTGATTCCTATCTCGTTTCTTTCGCCGTCTACTGTTGCTTGTTCCTCTCTCAATCGTGATGTCGCTGCTTGAGAGGAGTCAGAAGGAAGTGATCGCGATAAGATACGTTAGGGTTGTTCCGTCGCCGATAGACGATGATGTTTATCGAATTAGTCCTGCTGCGCCCCGGGGTGTGTCTTAACGCGTGCCTTGCTTTTAATTAAAATCTCTCGATCATTGCGAAACGACGCAATCTAATTTTCAGCGTGATGCATACGCGATAAGATGATTAATGTTGCCTCGATGTAATTAATATTAATAGCAGAGCGTGCGTCAAGAGCGTAAGTCGCACCTCGCGTTCGGCACTTCGCCCGTCAATTTCGCGTCGGGTTTCTTTTTCATGCAGCCGCGCGCGTAATAATATCGTTAAGGTGCGACTGTTTGCGATAACACGTTGGTGAGAGCGCGCACGCGCGCGATCTCTCATTTAATTAACTCGGTTATAATATTGTTTAATATAATTCTCTGCCTTATATATGGGCGAATAATATTCATATTTATTTCGCGAAGTCCTCATACACACGCGCACACGAGTGACGTTGATCGCGAATACATTCGCGCCACGTTCGCGATAAGTTAGTTTTTCAATGTCACGACGTAAAAGAAACATTCTAATTAAGTATAATGTGCTCCGCGCGGCGATCGTACAACTTGTGAAATATCTCCTTGGGACTATACAGTCCAAGTATGTGCACAATTTTAACAATTAGTTTATCGCGAAACGACGGCGCAGCACGCCCAGTATCGCGCTATTTTCCACACCCAGCGCAAAAAGTTTCAACGTTATTACTAACGAAAGAATGGCGCCCGTTCGAACGTTACATACAAACGAAGAGATATGACAAGCGCGACAACTCCTCGGGGATATTTTTTAATCGCGCGGCGTTTTCGGCCGAATTAAGATGAGCATAGCGGAAAAGCCGCGGCGGGCTGAAAGTTACGTAGATTGAATGCGCTCGGCGAAAACACCAACGAGAGCGAGCGATCGATCATTTCGCTCCGGTCTCGATGGGAGACTGAGATTAAATATCCATTGTGCGCCCCGCGCTATGTGTGTCTGGATAACATCCGCTGTGCCATTGGACAGTTTCACGTAATTCCGAACGTTCCTAATTACAAACATAGTCATCAGCCGCACGAGGAGGCAATAAAGCCCTGAGGGTGGATCAAAACTTGGCCGATTATCGAATCGCGCGCTTGTTATATCCGACATATCGGGAAAAGAGAGACAACAAACTGCTAGAGATGCGCGCCATATGTTCCTTTTAATTACGGCCATATCGCGGAAAGCACAAGCGACGTGGAAGACGCGGTGATAACGCGTGTCTAATGATATCATCCATCTTCTCATTAATCGTCTCAACTTACAGCAAACATGTTCATTTCATCCTCTTTATAAAGCCACGAGCTCGCTTTGCAGTTAATATCTTCATTGTTAATATCATTACCATTGTTATCGACTTTTATGTTTTTTATGTATAAAAGTGATAAGACCTATTTTCGAAGTCGTCTCTTGAGAACGATCTTCAACTCATCGCAATTCCTACCTGCATCTATATGAGAAGCGAATTATTTTTGAATTGAATACAAATGCGCGTAATGTGGAAGAGGGTAAAATATAGGAGAGGAATGAAATTAGCATAAAAGCGGGAATAAATACAAAAGCGACAGGAGAAGTCGACAATGCAAACAAACGCGTCGGCCGTATCTCCTTGGGAGCCGGTCGCGGCTGATCACGAACGGATGGCTCTACTTACGGCAAGTAGCGGCACTCGATCTGCGGTCGGACAATAAGGGAAGTTAGCTTACGCCAGCGCTTTGTCCACGACGATGAGCGATCTTTGAAACTGAGATGAAAAAGGATGCCGGAGGGGGGATCCGTCGGTCGTATCCGACGACAGGGGAATGCGAATGTGTGTGTCGACTTTATGAGAAGCATGAGGTGACAATAAGAATGACAAAGGATCTCATTAACGTCCCTCGAGAATATCTCGAGTGCGAAGAAAATTCGATCTCAATATACTACTCGTAATAACGCGATTACAAATAAGACCAACAGCCTCATATGAGACGAAAAGTAAAATAGATCTCTCGTGTCGGAATATAAGAAAATATATAGAGTAACACATATAACGAGAGATATCACATAATAAAATATTACACACATAATATATTACACATAATAAGAGATTTTTAAAAAACGTCCAAAACTGCGTCTAGGCTCTCAGGTTTGTAAATAATTGTTATTTGAAATTTATCTCAGATGAGACACTCAGATTTAATGTAGAGTTTTAATGTAGTAGTCGTGAGTTTTTTAGTTTGAATCGCGATTACAAATGTAATGTCTATATGTATTATATAATTCAAATAATCTCAATAAATTTTCACATATTTTTGCTCAATATAAGAGAGAACCTTTTAAATTTTGTTGTATTATTTAATCTTTTTATTTTTAAATAATGTACCGAATCATTGCGGAAATCATATTAGAAGCCAATAATCCCTTTCAATGTTAACTAAAGTGTCCCCTTCATATCGTCTTTTATATGAAAGGATAGAAGAGGGAGCGAATATCTGTATACATAACGGGGAGATAAACTGGGGAAAAGGATATACCTCGAAGTTATCGTGCGAAACTCTGTGAATACGTACAAATAAAGGATCGATGCGGAACGTCAACGTTGTAATAACATGTGATGCGATTGATGATGATATTTCTTCGAATGAGAATCGATCAGGGGAGTCACGCGCACGCGCGCGCGCGCGTTCACACAGAAAGGGAGGCTCATTTATTCGTGCATATTCAACAGTGAAAACAAGCGAATGTGTGGGTAAGCCCGAATTGCTTTTTTAGCGCATGAACGATATCGACATATTTCTCCGATCGTGCACGGGAGTAGAGTATTTGAGTAAGCGCGCTTCTCAAGTATCACACACGGAAGGTCCTTCTCTGAGCGAAATAATAAAAGCGATATTCTCCACGGAACAGCGGGAAACGGAGATAAATTCAGAAAGCTGTAAATCTCGCGGGAATCTCTCGTCAAGGCGATTCCGCGACCGAGACGAGCACCCGGCGAGCCATCACGGCGGATACACGGAGTGTCGTCGAAAAAATGCGTGTACGTAAGCGTACACTCGTGGACAGAAAGGTTGCCTGTGATTTTCGGGCTGAGCTTGCGAACTCTCCGTCTCGTCCAATGGCAGAACTCGTGTTCACTGGGAGAATTCTCTCACTGGCTGAGACAGAATAGTTCGCAGACTCACCCTAAAAATAACGGACCATCGTTTTCTGTTTACGAGTGTACGTCTTCCTCCGCGATTATGCCGATGACGGTAAGAAACTGCGCGATCCAGCATCGAATTCAGCGACATGTTACTTTTTTCTCCGTCTGTTCTTTCCACTATCGCGCGTTTGCACGCGCGAGCGATGCTGTCATTTAATTAATAAACTTTATGATGTAGATCGAGCGAGGCAGTCGCCGAAGTAAGAAGCGGAATAAAATACGTAGTTCGGGAGAGTGGAACACGGTGAAGTGTGTCAAAGTGCAGCGGAGTGTGCCAGAAAACGACGGAGAACGACCTGACATCCTTTCGCAATTTCTGCTCGTATTCTGCACGTATTCTGTCGTGCTCTCACACGGTTTGTGCATCATTTAAACGGCGGAATGCTCTTCGATCAGCTTGAACGCGCGACGCGACGCCGCGCGCGAATTGATTATTACGATCTCGACAAGTTGCACTCGAGCCGCAGCGCAAATCATCGTGCGATGATTTCACCATTTTGAGTGCGAGATCAAGCGCGCTCTCTTGTTTCGCTCGCAACCGCGGCCAATCCTCGAACGGCAATTATTCGCCGCGATTTTCGTTACACCGGGTGGCGGCGCATTCATTATACAAACGTGTCGCCAATTTGGAGTTCGTCGCAGTCTTAATTCCCGCAACGAATTCACATCGTATTCGCGATGTCGCGCATGTCCCCGCTGGATTTTCGCGAGTTGCGTCCCCGAGCACGGCCGAGTTTATGGAGATTAACCGGCGAGAATTGCGCGTCGCGCGGCTCTTGTCGTCCACCCATCATGCGAGATCCGTCGTCTTGATCCACATTGTTACTGCGATGTGACTGGCGCAAGAACGCCGAGTTACACGAAAATTGCTTGGTCGCGCCGAGAATGCCGCCCGAAATTCTATCAACGCACGAGAATGTCGACTGGTCTGCGTTTTATTTTATGAATTTACTTTACGCGAGGGAATTGTTATTGAGGACTGTGTATTCTTCCAATGCTGTATTCTGTACAATTAAAAGATGTTTACTCGCTTGATATATTATTAACGAGATACTGTATCGGGAGAAAAATTCTATACGATACTTGCTTGGTATTATTGTTACGTCATTTCCGCAACAGGTAATATTTAATTTTGGACGTGATGGACCGCTTCGTCCATCGCGCGATAAAGTATTATGAGGGAGATGGAGGGGGACACAGAGATTCCATAAAGTTCAATTGAAATTAAGGAACTAACTCATTCCCGATATTCCGTGAACGAAGATAAATGGATCATATCATAGATATCAAAGAGAGATTTTATCAGTTTTGATTTTAAGATTTCCAATTACGATTTAGATATGCTTTAATACGGCCCGCGGTTAATTCCCACGAAAACTTTACTGGCCCTTTCTCCGGGACGGGCTTTCGTGTTTAACGTTGATGCAGCGCAGCCGAGTTTCCGAAGCGAATGAAAATGAAGAGTAATTAACTCGGAGAGGAGCGGTTTCAAGTCCCGAAACATCACGGACCCTTGATTAACTAGCCGATATTGTGACTACAAACACAATTACGGCGCGATACGCGTCAGTAGTGCCTTCGCGGATGGTGCCTTGAGAGTCGAGACGAGACGAGATAAAAAATGTATTCAGATGCTCTCGCGTGGCTCACGGGCAAATTGTTGTTAGCCGTCCCGTTCGATTCGTTTCGACGATCTTCACCGGCGCCATTATCGAGTGCTTTGGAGAGCTCACGTCTTTGGACGTCGAATTTACTGTCTCTCGCCCGGAGAAGCGTGGTTTCATCAATTTTTGATCGATCGCTTTTCACCCCGACTACTGCCGTTCCGAAGATGGACAAGAGTGACATCAAGAAGCGATCCGCCATGCTCACTATGGACTTGTACTAAATTTTCCATATGTACGATCCGATCACGTCTTTCTTTTTTCACATTCGTCCGTTACGCTCGTTCTTTTAACTGTGTCGGCTGAAGAAATAATTTTCAGGCAGTTAATTTAATAAACGACGCCGATATTACGAATAATTTTCTTTTACGCCGGGGCAACAATTACAAACCTTTCTTTTCAAAATGTTTGCCTTTATGTTATTATATTTTGTCGTGTTGTATCTTCATGAAATTTTCCGTGGACGAAATAATACCAATTTAATTCAAACAAGGAACGACACGTACTAGGTTAATGAGTCTCATAAAATAATAGTTTCTAAACAAAAGTTATATTACTACGTTTATCACATATCGCCGCCTGTGAATTTTATTCAAATGTGCTAATTTTGATGCGATACGATAACGAGTACACGAATAAAATAGTATGTGCATAAATTATGTTTTATACATAACTACAATTAATCCTTTATTATGCTTTATTCCGCTCCAACAATGAAAATCATTTTATATGTGTAAAAGCGACATTCGTATCTTTTGGAGTGGAATATACTTCTCGGTTGTGCTTGGTGCCTCGACGAGACGCGTGAAATATTCAGCGATTTATGTAATCTAGAAATAGCCGGACTAGAGTCCGGATTAATTAACATATTCAGAGAGACGATGGAAGAGAGCGACACGTCCTAACATTGTACGCTACATTTTTGAGATCCACTGTTTTACACTGTACACATTACACTGTATGAGCGTACAGAATAAATTACGAATTGTATAGCGTCAAACAGCGTCAACTGATTTAACGTGAATAGAACAGCCGACATTTAAGCAATGGTTGATTTCTCACTTTGACTCACAATCAATTGCTCGAAATATGGCGCGCGATCATCCTCGTTTCAATGACAGATAGATTATGGACTGCACACTCGTCGATTATTGGCTTAACTATCATATGTACCTTCTGTATAAAAAGTACCGGGAATCGTTAAAAAAAACACAGAATATTTTATTTATTCATCAAAATTTATTTTGTCGCCTTCAAAGTAATCCCCATCGTTTGCAATGCACATGTGAAAACGGCGAAACCAATCTTCCATGCATTTCTGGTAGGCCGATTCTGGTATGGCCTTCAGGACCCGCTGCGAATTCCTTTTGATGTCATCAATCGATGAAAAACGAGTACCACGGAGTGGCAATTTCAGTTTCGGGAAAAGAAAGAAGTCGCACGGTGCCAAATCAGGCGAATACGGTGGATGGTCGACAGAATTGACCGAGTTTTTGGCCTTGTAATCGGCCACAATCGTGGCTCTGTGCGCTGGCGCATTGTCATCGTGTAAAATCCACGAATTGTCTCGCCACAATTCGGGCCTTTTTCGCCGGATATCAGTGCGTCGGCACACGAAATTTCGTTTGCAACACAAAATTTGAGGCACACTCTTTGTTCGACTATTTTTTCCATGGTAAAATTCGCAGAGCAACACTGAGGTAGACTTGTTTGGACAGCTGCCATAAACAAACTAGTTGACTGATCGAGCTCAAGCTCCGGTTGGTAATGAAGGAAGGTAGTGCCAATCTAAAAAAAAAAACTTTTTACCGCTACCTCTTCCGCGGTTCATTTAAATGACAATTTCCCGGTACTTTTTATACAGAAGGTACACACAAACACATGTGTGTGTGTGTATATATATATTTAAAAATACGTTTCTAATAATTCAGCTATAAAATTTTTATGAAAGTGCAAACACGTTTCTGGATACTGAAATGTTTCCATCACAAATGCAACATATACGAAGGATATAGTGAAAATTTTGGCTCGGTATAACGATTTTATAACTCATGCAGCTCAAAGTCCAGCTATGCGCGCGTTTGCCAAGTTTGCGTAAAAATCCGTTTATTCGTGCACGCCTAAATAAAAGAGTACCAAGTAGAGCCAAATGTGGAAACGAATATGTAGAGTAATGGGAACGGTAAAGTAATTAATATTTAGCATATTTTTTAATTAATATAGTTGCGTTGACGAACGGTTGCGTTTGTCGCCAATCAGAGGAGAGCAGAGATCATGATAAACATTACTACGTCTGCAATGTAACATACTGCGATATAGCCCCGGATGTTACTAGACCACACGAAATATAATCTAATGACTGTGAGGATGTCCGAGAGAGAAAGAGAAAGAGAGAGAGAGCAAAATTTTCCAATATTCTGTATACTCCCAGTATTCAAAGCAAGACCCTTTTCTTTCTTAACGTCTTAGAAGAACTTTCGCGCGTAGAATCTGACAAGATAAACTTTTAAATCCAGTATCGTTGGGCAAGGTCACCATAAATCGGAAACAGAAGTATCAGAACATCCTCGACTTTAGAGATGCGATAGCCGACTTCGCCAGTTTCAGTATCTACAATTTGTGAAATAATACGATCAAATGATACTGTCGATTCGACGATAATATTCAACGCGACCGCCGATGAATCTTACAAACAGCCAATTTTCTATGTGTTCGGACAGATTTTAAAGTATGTGTCATTAATGTCAATATTCTTCTCCATCTAGACTCGCAACGTATTCATAATCTTAGCGACATATTAGATATCATGTCTTTTTCTTGCGTGTAGAAAATTTTGTTAATTAATTTGCTTTTATACTTCTTTGCACGAATAGGTACGTGTCACCGCATAATGTGCTACAACTTCGGAGAAGATCAAGGAGATTCAAAAACATCGCGAGCGTTCCACGATAGGACTGTGTTAGTGATTTTAAATCCGTGAGTTTCTCTTCGCAAAATATTCTAATGCATGCAAATGCAATATAAATACTATACAAAGTGTCTGGCACGACTTGTATGTCCGCTTGTGTGTGTAGGTAGAATTCATCATGTTGAACGGAAAAGTCTGATACCATGTCGTAAACAACCACGAGAGTTTTTAAGATGTTAATTATAGAAAATTGGCAAGTAAATGTCCGTGATGCAGTGAGAGGAGCCCTTCAGCTCGTTAAAAATGGAGGATTTTATTACAAGATGTTCAATTAGACGTTCAGGAGTTTATTACAAGATTGAACTTTTCGTTCAGTTTGAGTTCTATCTGCACACGAACAAACATGTAAATCGCGTCAGACACTTTAGATATTTTCAATAGATTTCCTCAAATCAGAGTTAGAACATCTTTCACCATTTATAGGGAAAAAGTGAGTGAGTCAGTAAGAGAAAAGCTGCAGCGTGCTTCGTCATTTTACTCTTAGAGCTCCTCTCTCTCCCTCTCACGTCAGCCTTAAAAATGGCAGACAGGATGCGGACCAAATAGGAATCATCATACTTTGTCCTAACTTTGGACCAAAGAATCCCTAATTTTCGATATTTATACAACGCATCGCGGGCGAATTTTCATTATACTTTTTTTCTCCAGAAACGAAGAGGAAAAGAAATTGCTGATCGAGGATTCTGCGAGAAGGATAGATATTCTCGGCAAGTCCATCAACACGATGAAATACTAGTAGATAGTAATGAGAATATGAATATAAACAATAATGTATCGATATGCAGGTAAAACGTGCAACGTGCAATAAATAATCGTGTTCCTCTGTTTAAAACCCCAGAATTCAATACAAATCGTAATTCATCCCTCTTGACTGTGACTGATTTGCATCCAGTTGCGCATTGTTAGCTCCTCGGTTCGCAATTAATCGGAACTTCTGCATAACTTGGGTCACTCAGCGTTAAAGCCCTCTCTCCTCTCCCCCTCTGAACTCTTACCAACCATGCAAGTATTCGCCGGATGTGCCGTGCGCTTGATGAGCATCACCACGGCAGCGACGGTGGCGGTAGCAGCTTTCTCAAACGCTCTCGATCTTGCTGAATGTTTAAAACATCTTCCACGTTTAACCTGCTACTAAGCAGACTTTAATACGAGTGGGAATAATTTAAGTTCGCGTAGAGAGAGTAGTTCTCGGCTTATAAATCCCAATTACTTTCGCGCGGTTACTGTAACTCGCCTACTCCCCGAATGTCGGCGATTAAGTATCATGTTGTAATTCTTGTCACGGATTGCCAATCTTGTACAATTTTCACGAAGATCTCTCACCTCTTTTTCGAATAAAGAACGAGTGTCCTCGTACGAAAACAGCTAGCATTGTCGTTACCTGCGGGATGCTCTGTTGAAATAATAATGTCTCGTGCAATCGTCGTTGTGCATACGAATTTAAGCGGTTTATCCGCCGCTTTCGTAGACATTAGGTACACAGGACAAGGATGAAAACGAGATCACGCGCTGATTCACTTGTCTCTCGTGATCTATCCGTTTTGTCTGCACGCGAAACAAATGATCCTTCCAGATCATACTCGATCTCCTCGTATCGTTGACCCATTCATTCCTTGGCATCAATGATGCATTGTACTTTGCCGAAGTGAGCTTTCAGCAGCTTTTAATAGACGCTCCT
Source organism: Odontomachus brunneus (assembly GCF_010583005.1). Classification (NCBI taxonomy): domain Eukaryota; kingdom Metazoa; phylum Arthropoda; class Insecta; order Hymenoptera; family Formicidae; genus Odontomachus; species Odontomachus brunneus. The sequence goes on from NW_022639563.1 coordinate 595,867, forward strand.
AACAGCTATTAATAACTTTTCTAGCGGACGCTTAAAAATACTGAGCCGATGAATCCCCTCCGTGAGTTCGTAAGTTCATGACGTTCAGTTTACCTGCCCGTTGACGCACCACGGCAATTGTTCGAAGGAACACTTGCGTCCAACGCCGCACAAACTCGTGATTTATTACGAGATATAATCGGTGATCGGTCACTTTGGTCCGAGCGTAATTTAAACCTAAACGACGACGCGGAGTCGAATTCAACATCGCAATTAAGGGAAATATATATATATATATATATATATATATATATATATATATATATAGAGAGAGAGAGAGAGAGAGAGAGAGAGAGAGTCGCGGATAATTTATAAGTTTCGCTGCTATTAACCAGGTGGAGAAAAAGCTGACTCGGATAGCTATGTGACGATAATCGATAGTGTTTTATGGCCATTAATATCCTGCCGGTCTTACAAGGGGTAAGAGAGAGGCTCCAATCGCGGTTGCAAGAAAGGGAAGCCCCGGCGGATCCGTAAAAGGAGAGTCTATGTGAACATCGCTGCGTTCTTAATTAACAGAGGGTAAACTTCCCGAATAAGATTACGGCGAATTAATGTGCAAAATGAGCAAGTTATCAGTTATTATAGGACACGTGTAAAAAAAGGAATCGGGATTTAAAGGTCTCGCCGAACAAAAATTGTTCAATCAACACTAGTCGAAAGATGGACCTCAGTCTGGAACTCTTTCTGTCTCTTCATCTTTCTTGTTTCAATGCCTTGCAAGTATCTAGCGTCGTGGAAAATTTTAACGAGATCTCGATTCTACGTCAAAATGAGAAATGCGAGGCTAAATTCTAACGAAGGAAGGCGAGATACATCGGCGCGTTCACTTTAATCGGCGAATAAAGAGTGCGTGGTAATTAAAATATTAATTATGCCCGGATGCTCGAGCAATTTTTCTGGAACTAAGCGAACGAGCGAACGAGAAGATATCGAGTTTACGGTCGATCGGTCGACTGATAGCTGCTGCTGCCGTGAACGGCCAACGCAAGATAATTCGAGCATCGGGTATGGCTCGGTGAGGCTCATGCGCGATACTTTGAGAATCAGTTTTCATCGGGTGTATGTCTGTAAAACAGAGTGTGTAGAGAGACGGATAACTACTCGCTCGTGGGTTCGTTTCACGACCCGTTCCACCGGTTTATCCGGCAAGGTTCTAATCAGTGATAATAGCAAGAGTAACGTGTGACACACCGATTGTTCCTCTGTTTCACAAGTATGAGACGATTGTACACGGCGTGATTAACGATCGATATAAAACACGTTTCTTAAGTATTACATGGAAGTGCAATCGCGAACTTCCGACACGATGTGTTTCGTATTTATCGAGCGCGACAGTCGTTTCAGGGCTCTCGTTAATACTGCACATCCGTATCCTGTCTGTGTTTCGGCATGAAGTTCAGTGTCAGATTCGGAACAACTCTATACACTACATGATCCCTCGTACCCGGAAGGCTAACAACGATCGCAACTTTACGTGTTTCAAAAACAAAACGTTAACTCCTGCGACTTGTGACGTGAACTCCTCACGAGCGGATAACGCAGCAACTTTGCCGGATGGCAAGTGTCTTTTACATACATACATACCGTGTATAATTTCGCCTTAGAGGTGCCTGTGAATTTTATTGGCGTTATATCACACATCATTCCCTCCAACTCGCAAAAATCGATAACAAGTCACTGTCGCCAAATACAATTGCGTTTGGAGCAGCGACTGAGTTCCAGTTTAGAGTTATTAAAATCACCGATATTATCAATTAGTTATATATCGCACTGCTGATATTAATATTCATTCAGTTAATGATATCCTGAAGTATACTGAAATCTGATCTTGCTATATGAATAATAATTGTGTAAACGCACAACACGCCACGTCATAATTTAAAAGCATTAATATGTGGTTTATTTAAACAGATATAGCAAAAATATGCACACGAATAATTTTGTGAAAATAAACAGATCGATATCATCGTTACACGTAATGTTCAGTCAGAATTACCATTAAGTGTCAAATATAAAAAGAGAGTGTCTAATGTACCGTTTGTATATGCTAATTTCTAAGTAAAAAAATTATTCGGGTCATTTTACTTTCGAGCTTTACATGGCATCTGTCGGTGAATAAATTTTTCTAATTACGCTAAATATGTTATGCAACAATCGTTATTTTCATCTTGATTTGCTTAGATATCTTATTTTGCTCATTGCGATCATGTGCATTATTAAAAAACATCATACTCGTTTCTTAAGTCATTCGATTGCAATAATCATTAACAGGTGGCATTAGCAGTTTTAGTGGCACTGAATTAGAATTTCAGAATTGTTCTGATACAATTGCGAGACGATTGTATATCTATCGTGCATGGGATAATCGAACAATGTATATTGTTGTCGGCCACATTTCAGCGAAAGGAAAAATGCGCGCACTCGCGCGTCTCTGGTTTTTCTATAAATACCTCTAAATAGCGTTTACGTGTAGTGCGACACGTGACATGCGACGCGCACTGCTTATTCGCAAAAATATTATCTGAACGGAGCAGCGGTCGATTGAGCGCGCTCGTCGCAACGCTCGGCGCTGAAAAGTTCCAGCACGGTGGAGTGGGATGCATCGAGATGCATTATTTAAGGCCGCGGCTCTTATGGGCGTGCTCCGAAGCTAAACGAATATTTGGTCCAGTGATTACCTTACGAGAGGACACGCCTCGCCGGACGCGGCCCCGTTCTCCGTACAAAAGAAACTCAATTTAATCTCGAAACGAGGCCGAATATGCGCGCGAATTAATGGAATTCAGTTCGGCCGTTGCAACGCGCTCGACTAGCTGCGTTGCATGCATTCGTCGAATAACTATGAGCGCGCGATCTAGCGAAGCGTGAGAAAACGAGAAGGGATTATAAGAAAAGTGAAAAAAGAAAAGGGGGCAAAAGAAGCGACACATAGAAGAGTGGACAGGTATATCGCAGTCTCTTTGGCCGATTAGACAGTTAATTAAACGAGATGACGAATGTAATGTTAAATTCTGTTAATGGCCTCTGCCAACGAACCGAACAACACTAAATACAATAATTTCGCGCTATTAATATCGCAATCACGTATTTATACATCTTAGTCATCTTGCAAGTTACATAATTAATAAATGAGATGCATAATGAGACTTACCTTGATGTTTTCTTATCATTAATAATTGGTCAGCTGATACCATACATGTGTAATCGCTCGAGTAAGCTAAACATCAGCTTTATATTTGTTTTGGCCCAAACACACGTCAATCTGCACCTGTAATCAAGTTCGGATAAATTTCGTTAAATTTCGCAAAGCCGTCGAGAACTCCTGAATTCTATAGATGTTTCTTTAGTCCCACGCGAGAAAATTATTTTGAAATCTACAATATCGTTATCTCAGAACATGTTGGGTATTCTTATAATCTTTCGAAACGTAAAATTTATTCCATTTTTGACTTTATCAATGTATGTATTATATTGCGTGATCTCTGTATACCACATGTTATGTAAATACGTATGTGAACAACGTACTTCTTATCGTTTTATGTAAAGATAAGATATAATATTACTTAAGTAACGATAAGATATAAAATTCATACATGTAGGCAGAAGAGTATTTAAGCTGTAGCTTATTCCTGATATAGTTATTTATAATGTGGCGCGTTATTATACTCATTGCCGTTTCAGTGGCAGGTAAGTTGAAAATTATTTATACGTACATTATCGGTTACATTGACTCATAGTCGGCAATAAAAAAATTGCAACACGTTTATATATGTTTGATGTATTTTACGAACAATTCTGTGGTCACAGCTTTCTAAATATTTATAAATCTAGATATAATTTGCGACATGTTACAACATGTTAATCTATATTACAATTTTTTATCAGAATTTAGAAGCGTGATTTGATATCATGAAAATAAGTTCTGATAAGACATCAGAAAATATTATTTCGGTTAAAATACACCAGAACAATTTTTATTCGATTATTTGAAGGCGATTTTGCACGATATGATTTTCATTATGATTATAAATTTTTCTATGAAATTGTGGATATTTCTACCTATCAAAGCATCCTATCAGAAATGCAAAGTATGCAAAACATAATAAAATTCTCAATTATAAGAAAATGTTAAATTTGGTTAAATTCGCATAAAAATTCGCCCAAATGTTCTATGCAACGTCGAAGGAGAAATATTTAATTCAATATATTTCTTTCATGAATATATGCAGGTGTAACAACGAAAAGTTGCGTCAAACGTAGATCGGAATCCACCGGAGATGAAGATGGGCATTATTGTGTCTGTAATGCAACGTATTGCGATACAACTCCGCATGTGTTCAAACCGCGCAATCTCGAAAGATATTTTCTAATAACATCAAACAAAGATGGACTACGATTTCATGTATCAAGCAACATATTTAGAAATTTTACTCCAAATGATTGTGAGTACTCGAAGACCACTATATTATTCGGGACAAAATCGTTTCTCCAACAAATTACAAGTACTTTCAAGCGTAATATGTGTCGTGCAAGTTATCACGAAAAAAACTTTTTAATTCAGTTTCATCGGGGAAAATCAGCGTAAATCGGAGACAAAGATATCAGGACATCATCGGCTTTGGAGGAGCGCTGACTGACTCAGCAAGCTTCAATATCTTCAGTTTGTCAAAACATGCTAATAATAATTTAATGAAGTATGACGAGAATACATTGTGTTTGAAAAATTTATCTCTAACTTAATGGCGATCGTCATATGTATTATTTAGGATATTTATACAGATGCACTTAAAAAAAAACCATTTTACATTCGATTTTTCAGGAGTTACTTTGGACCAGGCGGTATCGAATACAGTATGATCAGAATGCCAATGGCATGTTCGGATTTCTCATGGAGACCTTATAGCTACTTGATGGACAATGATACTTCCCTTTCCAATTTCTCTTTAACGAGGGAAGATAATTTTTACAAGGTTATATTAATTTATTTATCGTTATATTATTTTCGCTGCTGTAAGATATATCAAAGGTCATTTTTGGCCACGGTTAAAATTGCATTAAAATATGCAGTTCGTTAAATATCTAAATTGTTAATAGATACCGATAGTAAAGAAAGCTTTACGGATGAGAAATGGCAAAATAAAATTGTTGACACTGCCGTGGTCCCCAAGTTCTTGGATGAAAACGGATAACACTACTCTAAATGAGAATTCGTTACGCCCGGAATATCGGAGAGTATGGGCAGATTATTTCGTAAAGTAACATATTACAATATTTTTACTATCTACATTTTTATCTATTTGCAAAAAACTGACTGACTGAAATATATTTATAAATAGAGAATATTTTTATAATGCATTTATTGTGAGATACATAGAGAAAAAAAGAACATTTATCGTAAGTGATCATTGCTTTCTTATAGATATCTTGAGGCTTATCAAAATAATAGTATAGAATTTTGGGCTTTGTCAATTCAAAATGAGCCAGCCAGTTATCTCTATACTCCCTTCGAAATCTACGGACTACGTATGACTTCCAAGGCACAAGCCAATTTTCTCGTCAACTATCTATCGCCTGCTCTAAAGAAAGCGGGATTCGGGCATATTAAGATCCTCATAGGAGAAGAACAGAGACAATTCTTTCCTGAGTGGGCAGAAGTGATATTTCAGAACCAAAAGGCCAGAAACGAGACTTATGGAATCGCTGTCCATTGGTACTACGATCATCTTTATAGTCCAAATATCCTGGATAAAACAAAAGAACTCTTTCCGGAAAAATATATATTATATACAGAAGCGTGCACCGGACTTCTTTTTCACAATTATGGTTAGTGAAGCACAATTAGTTTATAAAATAAATTTTTTTATACTAAACTTCTTTTGTTCTATGATGAAAACATTCTCGTATTATTTTAGTAATTTAAAGAGAAAATATAAGTAAGACGAATAAGTAAGAAATAAACGAACTTGTGACATGTTAAAATGTCAAGGATTTAAAGTTTTACGAGTCAGTTTTCATGCCTATTGTAGGTCACACAATTTTGTAAATATAATAAATGGCAATTTACAGATAAACGAGTAGTTCTGGGGTCATGGTTACGCGGTGAGAGATATGCACAAAATATCATCGAAACTACGACACATTTTGCGTCTAGTTGGATAGACTGGAACATCGCTCTAGACTTGACTGGTGGACCGAATTGGCAGTCAAATTTTGTTGATTCGCCGATAATTGTCAACGCGAGCGCCGATGAATTTTACAAGCAGCCGATGTTCTACGTGCTTGGACACTTTTCAAAGTTCATATCCAATTAGTTTTCTGCATCTTTATTCAAGCTTACATGACGTACTTTTGACATCAGCAATATATTAAATTCTCTCTCTCTCTTTCTCTCTCTCTCTCTCTTTCACACTCATTCTGTGTGTGTTTCAATAATTAATCCTTTCAATTATGTTTTTTTAAATAGATATGTTCCACCGGGTAGCGTGCGAATTAGTTCAACTTTGGCAAGAAGTGAGGGAATTGACAGCGTCGCATTTTTCACACCCGACAATGCTACTGTGTTGGTGATTTTAAATCGGTGAGTTATACAAACGTGTATATTAATGTATACACGCTTGAAATAAGGATGTTATACATTTTAACATTTTTTACGACGCGTTGCAAACAAGTATGGACTATTTAAAATTTTTATGTCTTTCAGGAATGAGGTAAACAAGAAAATTTTGATCGAAGATTTCGATAAAGGGACAATAAAGATAAATGTCACTGCAAAGTCTATAAATACCATAAAATATTGGTAAATAAGATATAAACATACTGTAGCAATTGTAGTAGTGTAGCAGTCGTTATAAGTGTACACTCGGGAAACGTGAAGTCTGAAATGCAACTTGTGGAGTCGAGAGAAACGCTTCCCCTTCCACGCATCAATCCCCTTCAGTCGTGATCATTCGATTAGGCGTCAATTAAAGGAAAGAACTATATTGATGTTTTTTCTTCAATGTTTACAAATCATGAGTCTAAGTAAGTGCCTAAACCGCGAAATTTGCGGCGCGAAATCAAACAATGCAATCTTTGATCTCGCGCTTTGTAAACACAGAAGAGAAAACATCAATATGATTCGAGCTTTCTTTTCTTTGACGTTCAACTGAATGATTACGACTGTAGAAGAATGCCTCATAGAAGAATAATTAAAGAAGTTCCCCCGGCTCGGCTAATTGTACTTTAGACTTCATATTTCCTGAGTGTATATTTAAACGAATACGGGTTCATTGTTATTTAAAACTTATTTATCTGTAACTTATTTGTGTATGTGTGTGTTTTATATTAAACTTTGTTACTATATATTTTGTTTTATTAAAGTATGATATAAAGCGAATTTACTCTAATACGTGTTTTTTTCAAAGTCCTATTAATATATACTTATTTATTCTATTTTCATGTTATATTCTGCATTTTAATTGCAACTCGTCTTTCCCGTCTCTTATTTGTATCCGTTTACGCGTTGTTAGTTTGTAGGTTCGCAATTAATTAAAACTTTCACATAATTCGGGTCACTCGACATTAGAACTCTCGTGGAAAATTCTTAGCTCTCGGCCAAGAATTCGCGAGACGTGTCGTATTTGATGAGCGCCACGAGAGCGGATTGCTCAAACGCTTTCAATCTCGCTGAATGTTTAAAAGATCTCTCGCGTTTAATCCACTAGCTGACTATGACTAAAATATGAGCAAAAATAATTTAAACTCGTAAGGCGCATGGAGTATAAATTCCAATTACTTTAACGTGGTACTGTAATCTATTTCCTAAATGCTTTTTTAACGTATCTCTATCAAGAATATATATTTTTTATATAATATATATTTTAATATATATTTTTATTATATTTTTATTATATTAAATATATATTTTGAATATATATTTAAATATATATTTTTATGATAAATTGGTATCTGACGAGCCGAAATATCTGGCATTCACTTTTTGATTATTTTTTGATTGTTCAATTCATGCTATCGCAATCAACGTGATGGAAATAACAAGTTCGTAAGCGAGAAGAATCAAGTTATCAAAAATAACAGTTAAAGTTTAAAGTTCATTTCCTGTTACGAATACTTAACTAGAGCTTGTGCAAGACATGCTTTATCAGCAACACACACCCAATTGTCATGTAACTTACGAGCTATGTGAGTAAATAAGCGTGTAAAAGTTAATTAGTATATAACTAGTCTCTTCCAATTAGTTCTCTCTTTCCGTCATACACAATTGCCCGTATAATTTCTCACTTATGTTATTCTTATCACGTAGCGGGACATATGCCAGTATTCGTCTTGTCCGTCAACTCGATGAGCATTTGCTTCTGCGATCCGACAATAATACCGGCGCAAAGGGAAATCTCTTAGTAGAATGTGTCAGCAAATTCGAAGTCAAGCGACTATACGTGGCTTCGGGTGGCCACGCTAAATTCGAGCGATAAAATAAAGCTTGGACCGAGGAGTTATCGATGCTCGAAGGACACATTCGCGTCGCTTCCGCACGCGTATTATGTAGGTTACCAGTCCAAGGTCCTGCCTGAACCATGCACCGGGTTATCGTGCGAGCTCGTGTGCGCGCCAGGTAACTCGCTGGTACTTCCTGTGACCTATATATCCTGCTACTACTTCGCTGGTATTTACGGTAGAATTCCGCCGCGAGAGAGAGAAGATTCTGAACTATCTCTTTGGTAAATAACTCTGGTCAGGCTCTTCGATCTCTTTCGGCGAAACAAAGTGAACGATGGCAGCGCGCCAGTCGAGTGCAAGTTACTCGCCTCCCCCGACTCTCTTTGCAAGTAAATATTGATTGTTCTTTTGATATGAGGTGTCCCGATACAAACGGAATAAGTTATGGTGAAGTTCCATAATTTCTTAAATTAAATGTCTTCTGACCGATTTCAAGACAATTTCTGTAATATCTTGTAATCATTATTGCGATTTAGGGTCGACTTTTCTAATCTCTTGGTAAGTTAACTAACAGTTAAATCATATATCTGTCTTTGTCTAAATTGAAGGAAGAACAAAGGCAAATATATGATTTTAGTCATATGCGCGCACGAGTATTTCTCTTTAAGAAGCTTCTGCGTTATTGATGTTATCGCGGAGATGTTTTAAGTAGCAGTTTACTATATTGCTGCAAAAGTTGAAAAAATGAAGTTTAGTGAAGAAATAAGGTAGGAGATAACCAAAGAAAAAACGAAAAGCGATAACCAGAGAAAAAATGAAAAAGGGGACAGAGAGGAAAAGGGAGAAAAAGAGAGAGAAGTACGTTGGACGGAGGTGAAGGTCGAGGTTTAACGCGAGAACCGGCTGGCTAGCTGGCTGGAGCGACTCCGCGCGATGTAGCCTATCGATCTCAGGCGGATCCGCAGCGGTTCCCGGAGAGGAGGAAGTTGTTCCCGAACGTGCCTTCGCGCTCCACGACATCTGTCGATAAGTTATTCAATTCCGACGCTATTGGATTTCCCTTCCAACTCCCGGTGAATCCTCGGTCGCGGTCCGACTGCGCTCCTCGTGGTTACAGCGGCTCGACGGAGGACGAAATCATTTTTCGTTTGTCTCCTCGGCGCATGTGCGCCTTCAAAGTCTCGTTTTCCAGACGGACGATTTGACGATCGGACAATCTCAAGTTGGAGAAATAGCGAATGGAGCACGTGGCCCGACGCCGTCCGCACACAGTTGCATACGAGTGCATCGAGAAAAGAAGCGTTCGCGCGTCCATAATGAAATCGCGAGCCTGTGCTCCCGTGATAAGAAGCTCGCGAATCTGATTTGCGATGCTGCGGCCTCGCCCATTCATTATTGATGCCGTATGTAATGGGGGCTTCTCTTCCCCACGCTCTACCTCTCTGCCTCTCTCTCTCCTTCGTCGCGCTGCACATTGCACTGAGAAGACTGCACTCGCGGCGGATTAAAATTCATAGATATCCTTGAGAATGTATTCGAGGACTTCCGAGCACGGTAACGGTACTATCTCAAACATAGCTCATCGCTATTCTTCGAGCGACAACGGTTGCCGAGGGAGGTCTCGAGAAATTTTTGAAATACGCGAATTCCTCCACGTTAAACGTTGAATTCACGTTGTAACGGTGTCACTTAGCCGCTCCGGAGATTTCTATTTTCAGCACGCGCACACAATACTCCTCTACATCGGGTGTGCGAGTATCGGTCGTCTACGAGGCGCAGACGTGCGACACGTGTACGAGAAAGAATACAGGATCGCAGACGGCATTGCGCGGCAACGAGACAACAACGCGTACGCGTCTCGTAGGTCACGCGAGATGACCGATTATACGGCTCGGCAATCGCAGCTGTTACAAACGTTTCTAATATTTAATTGCGTGATTAGCATTCGGAAAGACGAAGAAATTAAAAGGCACGTTCGGCTGACTGACAGATGTACGTCAGCTACGGCCTCGCGCAACACCTCGTGGTTTCGCGGGTTTCTTCGAACTCATCTCCCATCCAAGAATCGCACGTGTGACGCGAAGGTACGGCACCAATCAGACAATTCCATCGCGATCGCGGTTATTTTTCTCTCTTTCTCGTTTTCTTCTTTTTTTTATGTTCTTCTATTCACGGACGAAACGCATTAGCATGCCGCGCTTGTGGAAACTATGTTTGTGTCACGCGTGAACAGTATATTAATAAGAGATCCGGTATTCCTGTTTCTCCTTTTTTTGTTTCTTCCTTTTTCCTCTCACTTCTGCCGGTAGATCATTCAAGGTCATCATCTGTGCGCAAAGCCACGGAACGAACGCGCAATCGAATAATCGATATCAGAGCGGGAGGAGGTAGTATCGGCTGCAAAAAGCGCGAACACCGCCGATATATCGCCGGCGCGAGATCCGAGCGGAAACAGGTATCCGTCGATGATGCCACGTGCTCCCATCGTGAATGAAATATTATAGATCCGAATCTCGCGAGCGTGTGCATAAATCCCGATGACTTTTTACGCTAACGCGAAGAAGACGATTTCCTAGCGTTTAACTGCACTGATGTCTTTTTTTCGAACACCGAATCGAATTTTAAAGAATGTCGATCGTGCACTGTGTCCTTGATATGCTATTTTCCAACATTTTGATGCTGATTTTATACAGTGTACTTTAATAGAATAGCTTAAGGATATTTTGACATTACAAATAATACGTATCAACATTTTTACAATTTAGCAGCATCACACATATATATAATATTATATATATATATATATATATATATATATATATATATATATATATATATATAACAGATATATTTAAATATCTCTAAAACTTTGACTATGTGTGCGTAAGCTACTATACGTAGTGATCGATTGTGAAACAAATTAAAATTATATCAGCTTTATTTCTAGCAACCTCATCTATTAAAAATACGTAAATAAGTTATTCATGCTGAAATTAGAGCGTGTGGTAATATTCTTAACGTTTATAACAATAAATGGGTTAGATATAAAATGTAAAAACTTTTGTGTATTTTAAGATTAAAAAAAAGCATGCTTTAGAAATGTCTCTATGATCTGTTGAAGACATTTTGTCTTTGCATATATCGTGTATTGCAAACTAAATTTAGACCAACGACTAGATTAAATTGAAGATATCATAATACTAACCAACTTAAGCGTTCGTCACGCGATCCTAGATGAAGATACGAATGATTTCGTACATGTTAATATTTATTAAGTTGTACATAGAGTCGTACATGGTAACATATATGATTTCGTTGACTGTAAATGTTTTGTTTTTCCGTACACGCTTTCATGCATGCACTAATCAGCGATTAATTTTCACATCGGAGTCGATAATATACTTCGAAATCATTTGTGAGTATAAATGTCACATTTATCGTGTCATAACCAATGTATCAATTTACAAGTTGAAATAATAATAATAATGTGGAGCAAAGAGCAAGTTACCGTGTTAATTGAAGCGTATAAAAAACGTGCTATATGCTGTAAAGTATCAAAATTACGTTGATTATGATATAATGATGTGGCATTTACACTCACAGATTTCGGAATATATCATTGGTCTCGATATGAAAATTGATCGCTGATTGATGCAACGTGTACCAAAAAATATAGCCTTCACAGTCAAGGAAATCATATATGTTACTATGCACGACTTTATGCACAAAAATTATCATAAATGTTAGCATATACGAAATTATTCACACAATCGAAGATCTTGTAACGAGCGTTTTACTTGGAGTTATTATTTTTGTATTAGCATAGAAATATCTTTAAATTACTTTATTATCTTAATGTAGCGATTATGTATCATGATATTATACCGCCTTCTCAGACTTATCGGATTGGATATGAACCGATTAATTCCTATTTTTAAACGCATCTCATATACACACATAAATGCGATTATTAAGATTAAAACATTTATATCGTAACGTAGTTAAGGCAAACATGTATGTGCAAACTGATATGATTTCCATGAAAATATAACGATTTAAGGAAGCAGTAAAAGAAATAACTAAAAAGAAATAACTTGTACAATATATATTTGGCAAGACTATACGTTATTGTTTAGCGAGTGGATATATTATGTGGAGATCTGATACACACTTTAATGTTCTCTTCGTAAAGGCATTGGCTTATAAACACAGGAGAGTATCCGACAATGAACACACGCATAGTTGAGATTCTTCCAGTATACTATATATTACCGGCTAGTTTCTGCATGTTTAGCGAATCCTTGATCTCTCAACGCGAAATAACTGTAATTTCGTATGACTGTGCATGTGTGTACCATGTAAAATATGTATATTTAGTGAATCGCTCGCTTGTGAATCTTGTTTGCGACTTATTCAGCGGTATTATATAGCTGCGATTTGGTCGATTGTTATTTCACTGTCTTGCGCGAGAAACTAGTGAATCAGATTGGAATTGAAGAATATCTAATGTCGCGGCTGATCGATTGTAAATGAGAGAAACAGACACATGGGACGCGTTATGTGTATTATTACATATCTCGAGATCTACGGCCGCGCATGTACAACATCGAGAAACACGTTTACAATATTTATTAGCCGGATAGACGGAATTAATCACAAAGTTCGCAGAACCGGTCGTAGATTGGATGATATTACAAACGGTTGACAAATGATTAATTGCATGTAGCTCTTATTACGTGCAGCTTTTATTTTTACTTCACTTATACACATCTACGTACACACTTCATCGCGATGACAATATCATTACTATTATTACTTGTTTTCTATTTATTCATTGAGAGGTTGCCTCGTGTGACAAATCGCGAAAGTCTTTCTCTCGTTTCCTTTTTTTGTCGTTTAATTCGGATATTATTTCACTACCTACAGCAGTAAGATTAATACAACTTCGAAAATTAATGCAACATTATGTTGCGGTACGCAGCGTGCAGAAAATTACGTGCGTGTATAAATAATCGCGAGTTTAAACGTGGCTACATCGTAAATTGATTATAACGACCACAATCGTGACCGGTTTATTCTTTTATTTCTTAATTTACATGTCCACATTAACATAAAGACACGGACTTTTATTCACGTCACACCCACAATTCATTCTTTATATGACATCACGAGCGTGATTTCTCTTTTTTTCTTTTTGTTTTTTCTTTTTTGCGTCGAGTTGAGTAACGCGCTTCGTTGCTGAGAGCAAAGTGTGTCTGAATGTTGATAGCTCACACGATCGTGTAACATTAAAAGCGAATAAATAACTGTAACATCAATATTAATATCGGTTGGGCTAAAATATTGTTTGAAACTACCTTTGCACAACAATAAAATGTCCTAAAAAAAGCGCGTGATATTGTGCCGGAGAGATAATGAAATTCACAGTCCATTAAACTTACGAATACATTTTCTTTACACTTTTTACGTAATATCATTATCTGCATGCAGACAAGCTTTTGTTAACTTTATGAGCTCAAATTGCAGATAATTCCCGTTTGCGTAAATATTTTTTCCCCCGCAGTAACGCTATGATATATTGTTATAGTTCGTCGTATTTAGCTGCTATATCGAGTCAATGATCAGAAAAATATGTTTTAACAAAAATTTCGCCGACAGTTAAAGTAAGAGAGTCTTTTTGGTTGACGAAAATATTCATCGATTTATTTACTTTCTTAAATGTGATAAATGATTGTGTAAAGTAAGCGGTCGCGAATATATATCGCAATTTGCGCTAAAGATATAATTAAGGTAAAGAAACAACCGGCATTAGAAGGTTAGATATTAAATGAAAATTATAGTGATTCATTTATGCAGTTGTAGGGAGAACGAAGGCCACGCGAAAGTCGTTCTCTTCAATACCCGCGTATTGAAATTACACGGTACGTAATAACATTTGATCTCGTTTAGCTGATCTTGCGCTAAAATAGCATTGACCTCAAGTAGGAAAAATAGAGTGATATATATCCTATTGTGGAAGATGTATCGATGAGATTATGCGTGATTTGCTTGTGATTTGTGTACGACGGTATAATATTACCTCGAGTATAATAATAGGTCGTAACATCTAATTTTGTAATTTGTTCGCGCGCAGAAGCTTCCGTATATGATGTACAAGAGAATAAAATTTCATCAGTTTTCTAGAATTTACGACTAATCACCGTAACCAAAGCATGTTTTGTACATTCGGGCTTCGCAAAAAAATGTAACGAGCAAAAAATGTAGTTTTAAGGCCGATTTTATAAGTAGGTACAAGCCAATAAACAAAAATGGTTATACGAATATAAGTATCTCCAAGAGACAAGAAAAGAAAAAAGAAAAGAAGAAAAGAAAAGAGAAGAAAGAGAGAGAGAATTTTTGCGCGTTTCGATTATAAGAGATTGATTCGGATTTGAGAAACAGTTAATAATTGCAGTTGTAATTTAACCTTTGAAACGCTTATTAATTTTATTTTCATGACTGTTAAGAATCCAAATTAATTAGACAGTAAAATTATATTCGAGAATATTTTGGAAAATCTCCTCGGTGCATGTTGATACCGTAGATAACGGCCGTGATAACGGCTTATATTTGCCTATCACAAATCATCTCTTAGATTTTTTAAATCGCCCAGTCATTCTTCCCTCTTTAATCCTTTTACCTTTGGAAAATATCTTTGAGATACTTTAGAGTATCCCGAGAAATTCTTCCCGAACTTCGCGTCTCACGTGAAAATCCAGGAGAGATGTTCTTTCGCGTGAGAACGCTGAGTGTAGGGTCTGCGATACGAGTCTGATTAGAGTGTAAGCGCGTACGATATAATCACTTAACGACTTATTTCTTTACAGCAGTTATTCATTACGTATAATGACACTGTGACTATTAAACCACTCGTGTCCATCGCGGTCGCGTGATTATGAAATCGCACACGCCCCATTCCCTGGCAAGAACTCGCGAGCCAATCGTGCAATTGTAACGTCGGCTAACGTCAACGTTGATTACAAATAACATCAATCATTGTGTCAACGATGCGTTGGAAATGCTTCAATTGTTAACGTCCCTCAATGCGAGAAACGCGGCTATCGGCCGTTCGATCACGGGATTCCTCAGTGAAATATGTGTGTGTGTGTGAAATCATGATTGACTTTTTACACGTTACGTAAATGATTCCAATAATGTGGATGTCTAATCGTTCCGCTAATTAGCTCAGGAATCATCGCTAATCGCGCAGGAAACAATACGATCAACGTCCAAACTAAAAATAAAATAAATCTCCGATTGCGCATGAAACCTCTACTTTTTCTTAACAAGCTCTATTTTCCTTGTCTTTATGAAACAAATTAGAAGGAAAATTCACTGCATGCGGTTGAATCGGCGAGAGTGGGCGCGATTGCACCACGGAATTTACCTCTAACGACGAGAAAAGAATGCGTCAGATTGACTATGCTATTTGCGCATACAGTCTGCCATTCGGATTGCCCACATGAGTCATCAGACGCTTTTGACTTTTCATGAATCATCTGAAATAGCATTGATTGTGATGTTAACAGAAACCTTCAAGATCGTTGATTATCTCGAAAATTGCGAGCGCAGAGGAATCGTGAGAATAGAAGCACGAATAGCGTATCGATTCGCTCATCTTGAAGAAGAATGCTTGTTCGCGCTCGAGCGAAATAATTCACTCCAAAGATTCACGAAGAGTAATGTAAATTACATGAACGATATTTCTAACATTTGCTTTTCGCTGCGAGTCGTCTATACGTGTGAGTTCAGTGACTTTTGTGTTATTTAGTAAATCTATTAAATTCAATGTACATTTTTACCTTAGAATTACGAAATGGAAGAATTATCGAGATAGATGATAGAAAATCGTGTTGATTCTGCGAAACGAGATAAAACACTCGATAAGATGAAGAAAACATATTTGTCAGATAATTCCGGAATAATCGCAAAGTTAAACCGTGTTTCGTGTATAATTTTCAAACAAATAACGTACGTCGGGACGTCGAATGCGATTAACAGCACACATGCTAAATCCGCAGCACGGTAAAGATCGAAATGAATACGGCACGTTGTTCACAAAAATTGAATAGACTGGATATCCTTGGGATTCCGATTATATGATCGCGCTAGTCGATTTTACGGGCGTCTACACTTGGCACAACATATAGATAGCATTTTAACGTGTCGATATACATCGTAGAAATATCGGTATTTGTCGGAATTTCAAAACTATGAAGAGGAACTCCGACGCGTAGTTGATGTTTCGCAACACAAGAATGTATTATCGGGAGAAGGATTACTAGTTTTACATTCAAAGAAAGAATCGTGTAACATATACGATCGAGAAAGATATTCTGGGACAAGTAGGTGGTGCAAACCAGGCTAATACAAACCAAGATCCAATTGTTAAAACGAAATATACAGCGAGATGCAATACATGAACGGGCAAGAAGTGAGAAACAAAGAATTCTGAAAGAAACTTCACAAGCTAGAAAAGACATCGAAGAAACTCGTAAATTGCGCTTTTCACACATTTGTAGGTATGTTTTTTTTACGCGCGCGCGTGCGTGTGTGTGTGCGTATGCATGAGTATATAAACCAAACTGATTGATAAGATAAATTTAACACATATATAAGTGTATGAGAAATCGTTTTTCGTGTCGTCAGGAGAAAAAAAGTGACGAAAATTGAAGATAGAGGAAGTAAAACTCGTCGTGAAAAACTAGTATTAAAATAGAAACATCGTTTTTCTATCTCTGAGCTACGTTGAAGAATGCAATAAAAATTTCTCGTAAAGATATCTCATAAAGATATCTCGTTCATAGTAATGAGGATTTTCACATCAATTATTCGACTTTTCTCCCTCATTGTCAATCAATGTTGATTAGATATCATTATCACTCCTTTAATATTTTTATTAAACTATATCGAAAGGAAAATCCTTTCTTCTTATCTCTTACTTATTAATAGTGTAATTAATAATCTTGCTAAATTATATACCGATTAGAGCTGAAATTTTCGCGAGGAACGAAAGCAGATTCTGCATTTAAGAAGAAATTTCCGCCGACATACGATTGCTCGTCCGTATTACGATTTGTAAATAAAATATCGTCTGACAGGATGCGCGTACTCATTGTAAAAACGACCGAGGATTCGAGCGTCAGTGCGGTTTTACATGGGTTTTCTGCTCTTCGACTACGCGGCCTTCGAGGAACGAGACGATCGACGTCAGGAAAAAGGATCAGGCGTCGCTGAGCGGGGAACTCTGCGATAAAAATCGTTGGAATTGCGAGCCTGTTCGACTGTTCCTTATCCACCCCCACTCACGGGTGCCAACAGAGAGGCGAGAGCAGAAATATAAACACCACCGCAGATTGTGTCGTGAAATCGTCGATTCCGAACGCGGCTGTCGTCTAGGCCCAACTAGAGTGTTGAAAGTGCTCGATTGGTTTCAAAGTGCTTTTGAAAACATCGCGAAAATGTTTCTGGTGCAGTCGGTGATTCTCAGCGCATTTCTTATCGGCCTCGCTGCATCCGCTAATTCCGACGTGGAACTGCAGCTGCTCCATGTGGTAAAGAAATATTTAATTTTTTTCGTAGATTCGTCTTCGTGTGATTTGAGAGAATTGCTTTGCCAAAAAGAAGATTGTGTGAACCGCTATAAAAGATACAAGGAAAGTCTTTAAAGACTTCATTTCTTTGGTAGATATATAGACAAAGTGATACACAAATATACACTTTACCAATTTTTTCGATATTAATATATATTGTAAGAAAAATAGCCGTAAGTAATTTTCCAGAAAGAACTAAGTGAGAAGAAGACAGTGGTTGTCGAAATATAATAAAATAAAATTTGAAAAAAATATGCTTCATTCTAGATATAAGCTGATGTTATGCACAGTATGAAGTTTACGTATATATGCCATATTGATTTCTTGTTTACTTCCTATAAATATATAGAGAAAACCTTCATTATTTTTTTTACATTACATTATTAAGGAATTAATCTATTATATCGCCGGCAATTGCTTCCATCTATTTCTGCCAATATCTAAGCAATTTTTAATATGCGATTTAATATTACTACAAAAATTATTTTATTGTATATATCGCATCTGTAAATCTAAAATATTTTGTTGTTACTGAAATATTTCTAAATTGATGAATCTATTATGTATTAAAGATGGATACTTTGTAAAGATTAGCAGAAGCCTTTACGTAGGCTTGAATTTAAGCCAACATAAACCTTGCTTAGGAGCCCTTGCCAACCTTTACGATGTCTGCGTTTTTCGTATATGGTAGACTAATTAATTTCGTGAGATAAGAGACTTTAGCAACAACTTAAAAAGATGTAAATTACTAAGAAAAAAGTTAAAATTTATTTTGTTATATCTTCGCAACCAGTGCCGTTTCCCACTTGATTTTCTCTTGGTATTACTTTTAATTATCATCTCAACAATGTAGGATCTCAACTTTGATTAATATCAAAGAAATCGATAAAGTGTCATATATTTTTATCATATCTTCTTTCAACTTTTTGCGAACGTGCGATAAAATCATGCCCGTATGATATCCATTTCTTCTGCGGGAGTGTAAAACGAGCGTCCGTTTTAAACCGTCCTTTATCAAATAAATCAATAGTACACTCGCGTAGTGAAATGCGCAGATGTGAGTTTTGACGTCGAGAGAAAGAGAAAAAGAGAGAGGAAAGTTTCGAAAAGAAATTAAAAAGTTACGGGCAAGTGATCATCTGCCGTGCGAGACAAGTAACAAAACATTTGCATTATCAAGACCGTCGTCTGCGCGGTGACAGTGATGATAATAGATGACGACAACGGCGTAACTTATAAGTAAGAGTGTTCTCTGTTTCGAAGGTATTTCGCCACGGGGACAAAGTGCCTCATCGTGAGTACCAAAACTACCCCAACGATCCGTATCGCAACCATTCTTACTACCCAATGGGAAACGGCGACTTGACCAACGTGAGTAGAAACCACGGCGATCGATATAGGACGCCATGCGTAATTAGGCGTGTCGGTTCGTTCATTAGTTTTGCTACATTAGCGATTTCATTGCTCGACAATGCCAGAGACATCGTACATACGAGACGTCCATAATGATAACTTACGGTACCATCGGTGTATCGTCGTTACGTAATATTCTTGAGACAATAAATTTTTTAGAGGTAGATTAAATAACATGGAATTGCAAAGACTGTTTTTTACACTGTTTTTGTATCTGTTTTATAGTCCCGTCGTTACGTAAAGCGAACGCGCGAGCGTTCGAGATTAATTCCCATCTCTCCTAATGCTTCGAGAAAAAATGTCCGCGAGATAAAGAGCTAGATTATATTAAGTCTGAAATTTCTATTAATTCCGCCCTGTTCCGAGCTACTGGAGATAGAGTTATTCTTAAAGCTGAAAAGAGACAGTCAGATCTAAAGAATACTCGCGCGTCTCTCTCCAATATCCGCTTCCACGCAAGTCTACACAAATCTGTCCGTCTAAATGTGTAATATCTCTCGTTGTAATTAGCAAGGCAAGATGCGGGAGTACAAAATCGGAACGATGCTGCGCGAAAGATACGATCAATATTTCGGCCCAGACTATTGGCCGACCAAGATCTACGCCCGATCCACAGAGGTCCCGCGGACCCAGCTGTCTCTTCAGTTAGTCCTGGCGGGATTATTCCCGCCCTCCGAGAGGCAAACCTGGAATCCGCACTTGCCCTGGATTCCGGCGTGGACGTTCTTCGTGCCGTACGAGGCTGACAACCTCTTGTTTCCGCATTACTGTCATCGGTGGGTAACTTTACAGAGTATTGATCGCGGAACGATAACAGGCTCGAGAGGATTCTTAAATCTCTCGTCTCCGAGTCATACACCGATCTCCGTTCATACTTATCCGAATCATAAATGTCTTTCTCTTTTATCTCGAGCTCAACTCCGCGCGACGTCAATAACGTTCCTCTGATTTTTGAATCACGCGATTTATTCTCGGCTATTATTGACTTTTAGATACAAAGAAGAATACAGGCGATTTCTTCAGCTAGACAGCACGAGAAAGATGATCAATAAGTACAAGAGCGTAATGGATTATTTAACGGACCACTCAGGTAAACTGATTGACACTACGGGGGCGGTTAGCCATATGTACAATCTATTGAAGGAAGAGGTAGGTATCCGAACGCGTTTCAAGTAACAGTAACAAATCGAACGAAGGGAGCACGTTTATCCGAATTCTCAGATTTAACGCAAGATTATTTTCAGGCCGCGCAAAACCTGACGCTGCCAAGATGGACGGAGAACATTTTCCCGAACCCGATGCAAGAAATAATAGAGTTGGACTTCAAACTTCGATCATACACGAAGGCCTTGAAAAGATTAAATGGAGGTTAGCACAGCTACTGCATAATCCATACTTTTTATCATACTATTTTAAAAAGGAACTACAAAATGTCTAATCGCAACGCCGCTGGCAGGTATGTTGTTGCGCAAGATGGTGGACGACATTCAGGAACACCGAGTGGGAAAATTGTCAAGCGACAAGAAAGCTTTCCTATTCGGCAGTCACGAAGTCAATGTGGCTGCCTTATCTTACGCTCTGGGAACGAATGAACCAACGATACCTGCTTACGGTTCTACGATCATTTTGGAAACTCATCGCGACAAGAAAGGATCCTATTACGTTCGGGTACGTTACACGACATTTGTCACGTCCATCAAGTAAATTATTCGAGAATTAAATCGATTTACGCTGCTAAATTTTCGCAAAGAGTGCAGCGAGAGTAGAAATATTTGGAAAGTTCAAGATATCGATGGGTACTAATAGCACATTTATTTAAATTGAAATTCTCTTGTTCAAATAACATAAACAATTGCTTCCATAAGAAAGCAACTATGTGTTTTAGAAAAATATATAAATTCCTCATTTGAAAGAAAATTTATTAGATAAAAATATGTATATTAGTACAAGTAAATATGTTACTACACTGAGAGAAAAATTATCTTAAAATCAACAAATATTTCCTTGATGGGTGCCATTAACATATTTACTTAAATCTACATTCTCTTTATTTAAATCAAATATTGTTTATTTAAATCAAGTAAACAATATTTGATTTAAGTAAAGAGAATGTAGATTTAAGTAAATATGTTAATGGCACTCACCAAGGAAATATTTGTTGATTTTAAGATAATTTTTCTCTCAGTGTAGTACTCATGGAATAAGTATTTGTTTGCTTTTTAGAATTTCTCTCAGAGTGGCCAAGGACAAATTCTAAGATACAAAATTTAAAGAAAAAAGATTGACTCCCTCTTATTTTCATCACTTCCTACATATATTTTTTGTTCTATGGCGATAATACTTGAAGTTTCAATATTTGTCAGGGATTTGTATCATTTGCGTATCTCGACTCTGCAGGTCTTACTATGGACTGGCGTTACCGAACAACTGAACATCCAAACGATCCCCGGCTGTGCGGAGTTATGTCCTTTTGAAGAGTTTCTTAAGATTGTAAAGGACGTTCTGCCAAACGACGACGAGTATTACTGTCGGAAGGATAAGACAACGGATGAGCTCAAGCCGAACGCGCATCATCGATCATCGGCCGCGAGTGTCGCCGACGATAGGATCTGGCGGCACATCTTCCTCGTCGTTCTGCTCGCGTTCACGTCGAAATTCGTGCAGAAGTGATAAACATATAAACGGAAATCCTCGTCGTATACTAAGGAGTATACACGTGTACGTTCCAGGTATTTATTTATTTCGGTACTTTCGCGCGATTAAGCAAAGTAAAGGAGCGGCGACGTGATCCTTAACCGGGGGAAATAGTTGCGAAAATAATCAGCGGCTTTCGCACTGGCCAGTATCCCCGTATCGGAAATACCTTAGCGAACTATGAGAGTACCCGAATAAAGCCCAGCGCGAGGTTGCGGCTATGCATTTCACTGCGTACGTTGCGGTTATCGCGCTGATGCATTTTACCGCATACGTTGTTATACCGTCGCGTTGTATACGAACTCTGTACATATGTAAATAGATGTAGGTATACCGATCTTATTTCGTAGTCGATATCGCGCGCAGCCATATACATTTCAACGCGAATCCCTCATTCGTGAACACATGATACCACAAACACAAGAGCGAGCAAGCCGGTGTTGCACTTAGTCGATCGTTCGTAGATGTGCGTAATTAAACATTGTAGACAGAGGTCACCCGAGATATCCACTGACATTTTTCACTGCCGTACGAGCATCTAGGAACCATCATTCGGTCGCGTTAATATTAGCATTCATTTTGAGCAGAACACCATATTTATGGACATACACTGAGATCAATAAAGATCAAGTAATAATACATTGATGGAGTCTTCCGAAATACACGTTCCCTGTCCGCCCAGTGCATCATTGCAGATATACAAGGTAGACACGGTTTACCATACGCAACCTAACTACGCGACAAAAAGTAGGTTGCGTATTAAATGTGCAATTAAATTGTTAAAGGACCGCTGATGGAATAGTGCAGTGAGCAGAAGCTGTATAAAGTATATAAGCGGCAGTTTGACAAGTATTTTAATGTCACAGGTACACCGTGATCGGATTAAGCTCTCCATTTGGCGAATGTGAAATTGGAGCAAATTCGAATCCGAAATGAACGGACTGATTCTCCTATTTTCGCCGAGGTGAAGAGTTCAAGAACCTGAACGCGGTTGCACAGTTAGCCCCGACGTTTCGCGTAGATGTGCGAGGTAGAAATAGACATCGCGATTTCGATCGACGTATCCGATTTAGAGCGCCGTTAAAATTGCAAAAGAGGAGACGGGAATTTATTCCTACGTGACATTTAATATTTACGGCGTACTAAATCGCGATGGAAAAAGCCTGAGAAGCACCGTTGCCGCCGTCGCCGCCGCTGCGTGATTCTCGCGCGATCCTTCGCCGCCGCGTTTTCCGCTCGGCGTGGAATCAAGTATCTCGGCGCAGATACGGAGGGGTCCCTGCACTTTCGTTACGGTGATTCACCTTGCGTGGCGAAACCGCGAATGCGTGTGTGCATCTGATGCACTCGTTACGGAGCATGTTTCGTATCAAGTGCGTTATTTACATAACGACGGTTCTTGACAGCGTGTTGCACAAGGTATCATCGGACAAATAACACGCTTGTCTTATACTCTCCTGCTATCTAAGAAAATGAATATGTCCGACAGCCGCGGATTAAAACGGTATAAAAAATTAACGCGACGATCCCCATCTTCCGTTTTCTTCTTTCCTATTTCCTTTTGCGGCGATTCGCTATTCGCGCCAACATAAAACGTGTCAACGGCAGCGACACAAACTCTGTGTTAAATTATTTTGGAGGGAATGTATCTCTTCTCTTTCTCTCTCTCTCTCTCTTTCTCTTTCTCAGCGACTCTGTGACTTTCTACTTCCTGATCGTGTGTTTGATCGGATTTCAATTTGAATTCACGCTGACTCATCCCCCTAAGAAGAAAACAGAGCGCCGGAGCGTTCTGAATCAAGGAAAACATTTTCAGCACGATCACGATATTTGCGAGGCAAAAGTGCCGCTGGCACAGTCCGGTGTACTCTGTACGATTCGATAAGTGCTGCATATAACCGCTGCACTAATTTACACGAAATTGTGTGCACACATAAGTTGCGTATACGTATGCGTGTGTATGTGCGCGCAAGTATGCCGCTCAATTTGAATAATTAACAGCGTTGAATTATTAAAGCTCGAGATCTGGAAGGCTCGTTAGCGTGATCGGAAACGCCAGCTCGCTACTTGTATTTACTTAACCCAAAGTACTTCCGACATCTAATACGAGCGTTTGATTTTGAAATCTTATTAAAGTGAACACATCTACCATTTCCTAAAAATAATCTCGTCGAAGATATACAGGGTGTTCGGAAAGTACCGGGACGCCCGAATATCAGGAAAAATATAAGTTTTACAAAAAAATGTTTCAGACAAAAGTTGTGGCGTTTAAAAAGATGTATTTACTGATCACATCAGTTTGACCTTGGGTTGCGTAGCGAAGGTCAG
>NW_022639563.1:621036-626165 GCF_010583005.1 Odontomachus brunneus
TTCCATTTAAAAAAATTAATGTGACCTTGACCTGACCTTCGCTACGCAACCCAAGGTCAAACTGATGTGATCAGTAAATACATCTTTTTAAACGCCACAACTTTTGTCTGAAACATTTTTTTGTAAAACTTATATTTTTCCTGATATTCGGGCGTCCCGGTACTTTCCGGACACCCTGTATACTACGTGTTCGCGAGGGAGAATATTTAAACTCATCCACTAATACTGGAAAAGAATTAATTACAGGAGCGCGTCGATAAGAGGTAGAAAGTTTAAAACACGTACTTCTTCTCGAACCGTTCGCGAATAAAACGATAATCGTAATTGTGATCGCGCGACGTTTAGAAACGCACGCTTATCACGGAAAATGGCAAATTACGAGTATATAAAGGTGAAGGTGTGGGAATGCATACCGCCGATGAGCGGTAGGTAATGTCCTCTCAAGGCAAGAATTTCTCAATAGGCACGCGATTGTTTAAGTGGCAGGCGCAGATATGCCACCGACGAAGGAGGAATTTCCAGTTTATTATTTACGTGAATTCCGTAGAGTCATATTCGTTGTCTTTGAAATACTTTTGATATCTTGTTGATTACCGGTGAGCACGGTTTTACCGAATAAGCGGGATAAAATCTAGAACATAATCACGTCAAGTTCATGTGGCTTGGAGAATGTAACAAGACGAGATAAATAGATCGCGGGAATTCGTCACTAATCATTCTGTGACAAGAAACAAGTAACAGACAGTAGTAATCGCATATAGAAATCAGTTGTGATTGAAAAATAAAGATAATCCATAAGTGTTTCTTCCATTTTTATAGTCATTCAAATTCATTCTCGAGTTAGCGCAAAAATGTAGATACAACCGACAGCCGTTATTGTCAATAATGGTTATTAACACGTTTCCTTGCGTGTAATAATCCGTCGTTTTTCATAAATCCTTTCGCTTTCTCATCTTTCCCGCTCGAGCGCATTCCTTTTTGGCCGTACATTTATGCAAAATGCATCGAGAAAGAACTTGCACGGTTCTGTGAGTCAGCGATCCGTCACATATTTCTCATAAGCGCTTCCCTTCGCTGCGCACCGCATTTCGCGAATAAAAGATGCAGTGCATTCCTACCGCAAGCATTCAAGTGGCTACTACATCCTTCGCCACGTTACCGGAGGTCGAGGACAAAGCTTGTGAGATCGCGTGCGTGCGTGCATGTATGTGTGTGTGTATGTGTGCTTATAAAGTGCAATTTCTTCAGTTGCATAGAGAAATTTCACTTAAGGATCTCAATTTATCTCCATCTTAAATGCCCGACGCGAATGCAACGAGACAATAAACGAAATGAAAAGTAGAGTGCGTGCGTGCGTGCAGGAGTGAGCGCGAGTGCTCGGTGAAAACAAAATACCTGAGCCGAGCGTGAGCGAGATTGTCGAGGAAAATCGGACAAAGTAGGAGGAGGGAAGGCGGTAATTGGCCGCGATTGTTACGAAGAATGACGAAGGAGGAGCATTGTTTGCATTTTACGAGGAGGCGCGCGCGCACGAACGATCGTAAGCCCAGCTTCCTTGGCCGTGTAATTTAAGCCGTGCGTAAGTACGCGTATTTTCTTACGCGTGAAACCCACCTGCGTGACGATTACATCAGCCGAGGCTCGAAGCGCCGCGTTTTTCCGACCGATAAACTTATTCTTCGGCTGCGCGAGCTGCGGACGACGAGTAAGAGCGATCGCGAATCGAGCACGACCTCTCGGGAATATATGGACTCGCGCAATTAACCGGCTCATTCCGCACGTGTTTTTACCTTCTGCTGCAATAACGCACCGAAATTCCGACGAGACACCTTTTACCTCGCGAATACTAATGGCGAAATCGAGTCTGTGGTATGCGGAGCGAGTGCATTATCAACAGCTACTGCGTTAAACCGGCAAATGCATTTTGTGTGTTTCGGCTGGATTTGTACCTGCGTGTCAGCCGTCGACATTTTGTCGGATCGCTACGATATTCTCGGGCGTTCCGAAAAATAGTTTGGAAAGCGTCATGTTTGGAATTGAGACGACTGAATCGTCGTCGCCGACAAAATCGTTCGACTCGCAAACAATCGACGTTTCACGATGAAATTGTAATTTAGGCATAATCTCTGAGGTTCTTAAGGCCCGTATTGATAGTCATTGTTTGAAACTTGCTTCTATAAAGTGAAATGCTCATATTCAACTTTAGAGTTGGACGTGAATTTTTCGGTGGAATCGTGCTTGCAGTTACAGTGTCACTTATATCACGTGTTTTAACTGGAAAGAGAACTTAGATTCAATTCTAAATTCAAATCTGAGTATCTCACGCCAGATAAGTTTCAAGTAACGACTAATACACGATGATTAATATAGGCTTGAGGTCTTTATTAGTAATTATTAAAATAAAAGTACCAATGCCTGAAAACGTACTTAATCCTGAACATTCTTTCTGTCTTGGTCTTTAAATATATTAAAACTTTCAACATGAAGTATACTAATATATGTATAATAATATATATATATATATATATATATATATATATATATGTATAATAATATTCAATTATCTAATATTATACAAATATAATAATATACAAATATAATAATATACATGTATGTTTAGTATATATATATATATATATATATATATATATATATATATATTTCATGTTGAAAGTTTAAATATTCGTATTTAAAGATCAAAACAATAAAAATATCTAGGATTACGTGTTCGAAAATTGGTACTTTTACCTTACTTGAAACATCTCAAAGTGAAATACTCAAACTTAATCAAGTGAAATACTCAAACTTAAATCCAAGTTAAATGAGTTCTCGTTTTTCAGTTGAAAAACGATCGCTATCACAAATATAAATATCACAAATATCACAATTCGATTGAAAAATTTGAATGCCTCTGAGTAAAAATCTGAGAAACTCATATAAGAGATAAGTTTCAAGTGATAAAAATTAATACTGAGTTTCACATGAGATAAGTTTCAAATGATAACTATTAATACTGAGAGTGATCGATTGTTCATATATCAAAATGTTATAACGTGCTGTGACATTAACGTGATATTCCATAATACGTTAACGACATTTTTCTTTCATATGCTAGAAAATATCGAGTACAATATCTATAACAAGCAATTAATGAACAGCTATAGTTTTTCACCTGAAACTTTCCATCTGAGGTGTATAAAGTCCCATCTATTTCATCGTGCCGTAATTATCGCGAGCGATAATTCTTTCGGGTGTTTTGAGATGCGAATCTCGCTAACGAAGTACGCGAAATATTTTCGCGAAATAGATAGTTTTCAATTAGCGTCAGTGGTTGTGCGGCGGTTAGGTATTCGGTAGTTATACAGGTCGGTAGCGCGAATCGTTAGGTTTCCACACAGGTGCATAATCACGATTTATTAATAGATAGATCGTGCCGTTCGTGCGAAGCATCCGAGCTCCGTCATAAACACGACAGTGCTCACAGACACCGCGATAATTGCGGCACGTGAATGGGAACGTGTGACGGCGACGTCGGCGGTGCCCATCATCGCGATAAATACGCGACGTGTATCGTAATTAATTCAACCGAACCGATGGGAACCACGCGCCGGATAGTTTTCGAAGTTACGAGACTAATTACTCTTACCTGAGATTAACCGGAACGATAAGGCGGCCAACACACGAGCGTCCGTGAGCGCACTTGTTAATCACTGATCTTCGCTAGGAGAAAGGACTCGCGTTACTAGTACCTACAAACAGACAAACAAAAAGTTGTTTTCACGCTGTTCTCAATTCTCATGTAAAGGAGAAACGTCAACAGAGAAAATGTCATCTTCACGACAACAACGCACAACAACGTCCGGTGCTTATCATTGTTTTGATTTCGAACATTCCGATGTCGGAAATCGCGCGCGCGCGTTGTTCTTGATTAATTTGAAATTACAATAAGAAAGTGTCCGCTGAGAATATGTAACATTCCCCGTAATATAATAAATGCGAGATTATTACAGACTATTATCTTGTCAAACGGTGTCACTGACCGATCAAAAGAGAAAATAAAAATGGCGGCTCATTGCGTCGTTCAATGTTGAAAGTCGCGAAAAGGAAATCGTCGCGATCAACAAAATCGGTAAGTCACGGGACGTGACTTCACCCAGGCGATGTCGGCTCGCACAAAACGTGACTCACATTTCATCGTTCGCGCCGTCGTACTTTTACGTAACGCCCGCGAAACGAACGCGTTCGATGTTCGTAGGCGTCTTATAAATAAAACGGCCGTAGGGCGCGTCGAAAGGGAAAAGGTTGTCGGCCGATAGATAATCCATAGAGACTCACCCGATCGCTCACTCGTCGAATCCTGAAAACTGGCCGTCGTCTCGCACGCAGGGAGTCGTCACACGCCACTCTCGCGCGGTCCGGCGTTATCCTTGAGGGGCAAGGGGGAAGGGAGGGGAGGGGTGCGTCGCACTTAAAAAATCCGTCCGTGAGTCGGCACGCGAACTGCCGCACCGGCCTCGCACTCGCGTTGCACACGAGCGAATTTCTGATCGCACGGCGAATATTCGCGCCGGCCGATCGCTTCCGTTCCCGATATCGCGAAATTCTCGACGCTTCCGTGCCGTTCCGCCCGTTCCGCCCGTCCCGGCGGGCCCGTCGCGAGAATGCCGAAATGTCACAGTGAGAACACTCGATGAGTATGACACGAGTAACAGCGAGTGGCCGCGCACACGTTGCCAGGTTGATTCCGCTGTCACGCCTCGGGCACCTCCACGGTGCATCGTAGGCAGGTGCCAGGTAAGGAACTAGGAATCCAGGTGCCCTTGCTGCCGGCGACGTCATTACGCGGTTTGCTTTCGCAATTTTCGCGGCGCACTACACCGATTTGCGCAGCCGCGCGCCGTCTACAGCGTGTCGGCCAAACGACAACGGCCTGAGAGGCGTCACGCCATCTACCTACAGCGGAGAAAAATAAAAAGATTCGGTCTTGCGATACTGACCAAAGGTGGTTCGACGTTTCAGCTAAAAAAAGAGATCTCTGACACGTTATGAAAAATGTGAGCTAGTATAGCGCTTATTTTATATATATATATATATATATATATATATATATATATATATATATATATATA
>NW_022639563.1:627124-638601 GCF_010583005.1 Odontomachus brunneus
TATATATATATATATATATATATATATATATATATATATATATATATAAAATAAGCGCTATATTAGCTCACATTTTTCATAACATAGTGATATATATATATATATATATATATATATATATATATATATCACTATGTATATCGACCGTTTATTTATTTATTACTAAAGAAATAACTTCAAATGTACACGACAATCCTGTTGACATATTCCGTCCAAATATTTTATCTGAGAAACATGTAATATAATCATGACGTAGCTATTCTATAAAACTATGGCTTCAATAGTAAGGATGGAATTTATCATCTAGTGAATGATTGACCGATTAATCAAGTACTATGCATTAATCAAACGATGACTCTACTCGTAGATTCTATTCGTAGGAGGGAACAGAAGGTCATAATAGAGAGTCTCTCCTGACTTATTGCTTTAAGAAGCAAAGGTTTATCACGCATGTGTATGTGTGTGCATGTATGTATGTTCTGTTATGTGCACGTTTGGTCGAAAATGGATAGAAATTTACGATTCTCTCGAACTGTTATTCTTAAATCGACCTTTTTTACCCGTTCGTTATATATATAAAGTTTTCTTTCGTTTCAGTTTTCAATGTATTCTTCGATAAACTTTTGGTCGTTCCGAGATTCGTATTACTTGTCGTTTTTTACGAATGAATTTATAGACAAACCTTTGACGTATCAATGGGTTTTCTCTCAATTTTTTACCAACGGCTTGTCTAGCGAGGATATTCACGACGTGTCTTCCGATTGTTCTCAATTCTAGATCCCGAAGTGCAAAATCCGCGACGTTGAGTGTCGAGAGAAAAGACCTCCATGTTGCCATAATGCCCCCTTCGAAAAATATAGAGCAAGTGAAATAATAAATCTCGAAACGATAAAAAATTTACCAGAGGATGTTGATATTTTTTGATAACATGCATTTGTCTTAGCTATATTACGATTACCCACACAGCAGGAATGTCCTAAATATATCATAAGGATATTTTGAAGATATCGCATATCCCAAATATATCTTCAGGATATCCCTGATATATTTTGGACACATCTGCTGTGTGGATACCTACTTTCGACATTTAATAACGTAATAACATAGTGATTGGAGAATTCCCTCATAGCATAAGATCTTGAAGGGATATCTTGAGAACTTGTGTGGACATTTAGAAGTCCTCGGAATATTTTTAGGATGTTTTGAGGATTTATGCGGACATTTAGCCATCCTCTGAATGTCTTTGGGACATCTTTTAAATCTTGTGCTATGTAGGTTATCATCACGAACGAAACAAAAATAGACCATAAATTTGTGTCGCGATACACGATATTTGGACTGCACGAACGTTTCTTTTTTGTTTAATTCCGAGTGTAGAAAGTAAATAGGAACAATTTGAAAGAACTATTGCCATCTTACGCTCATGTAGGCATTCTTCTTAATTACACGTCCGACGATTAAAACCGGCTAGGTTTAGCTCCGTCCCATGAGGATACAAAAGTGGAAAAGAAAGGTACAAGTGTAGAAAAGGTGTGATGAAAAGAGCACTTTGGTTAACGTCCCAGCGCACATCGATGGAGGCGCTCGAGTCGACCGTGTCTCGAGAGCCCCGACGTTGTCGCAGCACAGCGCGACTAGGCGCGGCGTGGCGCGACGCGACGGCGGACGGTCGCTAATTATCAATGGCGCGATGACGCGACGCCGTACAAATGGCGGGTAATGAAACAGCTGTTCACGCCGCCGCCGGCTCGACATCTAG
This sequence comes from Odontomachus brunneus, assembly GCF_010583005.1. NCBI lineage: Eukaryota > Metazoa > Arthropoda > Insecta > Hymenoptera > Formicidae > Odontomachus > Odontomachus brunneus. The sequence goes on from NW_022639563.1 coordinate 628,884, forward strand.
CGGAGCGCGGGCGCGATCCGGCGCGCGTCGGCGACGACGTCGACGTAGAGTACGTCGCGGCGAGGAGGACCGTAGACCGCCGAGGAAGACCACCACGACGGTGCTCGCGGGTGACCTGTCGAGGAGGAACATGGCCGCTGGCTGCTGCGGCGCGAAGAAGCAGAGGCTGGGCGGTACGTCGAACCTATCGCCTTGCGACGGCAGCGTTGTCGCGCGACACGGCGCTCCTCAGCCGAGGAAGTGTACGATCGCCCAGCCGGAGATGGGTTTCTTCTGCTTCGACGTGCTCTACTGCCAGCTGCACCAGCTGGATCCGCCGAAGACGCCCAACTTCAGCAACGAAGCGTTGTGAGTAGCCCTCGCGGTATCCTACCTCTGTGTATATGACGTGCCATCTATCCGTCTCTGTGTTTCTCTCTCTCTCCCCTCCCCTTCTCTCTCTCTCGTTCGCGTAGCACGACCGCGGTCTGTCTCACTCGCGCGTCGCGTCAGCTGTTGTCTTCGTTTATCTCCGATGACGCGTCGTCTTTATCGTACGCGCTTTGTCGCCGAGTCGCGATTAGAGATTACGATTGCCTGTGCGATTTCTGACGTCGCTTGATGTCAATTTTCCACGTTGGCCCTTGTACACAGGCGAGACGCATTTCACACCTCTATTGCCGTCCTTTTGTTTTCGTATCTTACAAGCTCCGCATTCGCCGAGTCGACCTTCAACGCTTGACATTCGACCCCGCGAATAAATCTACTACCTGTGTAATCGACTGGGACGGACATTATTGACGCATTGTTTGATCCTCGCGTGTGGATTTACTTGTTGGTGTGCACGACACGTTATCGTGGCGCGCTTCGATTTCTCGTGTTGTGTAGCGCTATGCCAACTATGTAGGCCACCGAGGACGCCTTCGTTACGGTATCTGTGGGAGCGTCGTTGATGGCAATGGCGATGCGTTTATGCGTCTTTGTAGACGTGCATACTGCTTCAATTTCGGAAAAACTAACGTCACAGGAATTGAATTGTCGCTCAATATTGTTTTCGTTGTATTGATTTTTTCTCGCCAAATGTTCGTTTCTCTTGCACCACGATCTGCACAATTCTGGCTCGTTCGCTTGGCTCCTCTTCACTTCCCATGCTCGTTGTGTGTGGCTGCAATAGAGGAGAAGAAAACTGTGTATCTAAGCGCGAGATTTTTAATGCAGATGCATCTTTTCAGCCCTTTATTTGTGACATGGACAATAGGAAAAGATATGAGGTTGCGAGGTTGTATTGGTACTTTTAACGCGATGCATTTACACGCTGGGCTACGAGAATACGCTGCAACTAGGTGAGACAATGCTTCTCACGAGCTGAGAGATGTTATATAGTATCAGACTCTAGATCATTGATAACGTACGAATAACATTTCACGGATTTCGCGGTGGGATAGAGCAATCACGCTTAGTATGTTTCTATGTATGTTTTGAAGCGCATTCAAAGACTCTCGATTTAATCCCATTACACGGGACGAGCTGCCACGCTTACACGTGAGCGTGTCGATTTTACGGCATTTCGAGGACGGGGTTGACTATTTAGATTGGGAAGTGGGCGTTCATGGAATTCGCATAGAGTTCCACAATGAGAAAGGTAATAAGCGGACGGCCACTTACTTGCCCAGCGTAGCTATGGAGCAAGGTGCGTATCTGTAACGTAGGATAGGACCAGTAGTGTGCTGACTCCTCTTATAGTCCACTTTGAAAGTTAAGCAAAGAAACACAATAACTCTTAACCCGATGTTCAGGATGGGACCAGATACAAACGATAGATTCTCTGCTGCACAAGGGCGGCTACAAGGGCCTAGTCACGCCCGACATTCGTCGTAGCCTGAAACTGACTCGCTATCAGAGCGAGGAGGTCACCGTGAGCTATCAGGACTATATGACACATTGTCACAATCGAAGATGCTAGCAACTCGCCTGGGGTCCTGCCCAAGGACCCCTACCTCCGAGACCCGCCGAGACTCGCTATAACAACGTGCACCCAACAGTCAATACGTCTCACGTCTCGCCGCACGATAACGCTCGGTACAATCCCTTGGTGTCCAACCAGCAGAACACGCAGATCGTCACGCAGCCCAGTCGCTCGACATTCATACACCCGCTACCTTTGCCCCCGCTTCCCCCGGTCATGGTGCCGATACGTAACAATCCGCCCGGTTGGTGGAATAACGCGGGTCCGTCCTATCCGCCTGCGCCGCTTCACCTTCGACCGCATCGCTCCTCAACGCAGGAAACCGCGGAACGCGGGGTACGTAAGCGAAAATGACACTGGCGACGGCTTATCCTCGCGATTCTTCACTGCTTTAAATGGTGGTGCGTGTGCCTGTGTCTCGGTGTGCACAGCCTCCCGTTTATGATACCGCGCGCGCCGTCTTGAGGATAATAACGACGCCCTTCTCGCGTACGGTGGCACTGTCTAATTGTTAAGTCGTTAAGAACGATAAGTAATAACGCGTCGCACACGTCGATCAAACCAAGATTTATCACGCGTCTCGAGACATACCAAATATTCGCGCATTGAGAATTCTATTTGCATGTTCACGCGTGCGTGAATGTGTGCATGTGAGCGTTCTCTTTTGGTATCTTGTATTAAAATAATTTCCGAAATTTCTCTAGTCGATGAAGACGACAACAAAGAAACTCCCGCTTTGTAACGGATGCATCGGATCGTCCGTTCTCAAGGGTAATTAGCGCTGTCTCGCTATATCACAAAGAATCTGTTCGTGATTTCGATGATACGCGAGTGGCAACGTGCACTTCTACGGGTCAGTGATTATGCCTAAAATTCACTGCCTGCATCACGAGGTTAACGTACAAACTGATGTATTCCTTTCTTTATATAATAAGTACGATGTGTGTAATACTCTCGAACATATGTCAATCGAAAAGTGAGACAAAATTTCAGGTTTTTGATAAACGATATTTCTGTTGATATATTTCTCACTGATTAGGATATATTTATTCGGAAGTTTAGCATAATACATCGTGGTAAAAAGACTCTCGCCTTATTGAAACAATTATAGTCACATCAATAATAAGCTTGACGAGGAGATGACATACATTTTCTGTGGTTATAATAATTTAGTTAGCAATAATTAAGGAAAGAAAAGACAACAGAGAACATAAGATGAAAGATAGATATAAGTTAGACGTAAGTAAACAAAAAAAATATGAAGATCTCATCATGAATTTTGAAGTATTGTATGATTTATATAAAATGTTACAATTCCGTGATAGAGCTGCACCAGTCGCGATATCTTATATGGTACATCTATTGATGTATATTATGCAACTTGCGCGCATTTTGCACAGATATACACAGTTTTACGGTACGAACTAAATACTTGGCAAAATCGCGACACACTTCTCAGCGTCAATTCTGCTTCTCTCAAACTGCCAGCTATTTTCAATAGCGGGCCTTACACACTGCCAATTTATTCGTTGTTGTATCTTTTATACTAATGAAATTCGTTAAGAAATAAATGAAGAAATTGTTATTGTATCTTATCTCTGTTATATCGTATTTATGTACACAGTTGACGTTGTAGTTGTTACTCGAGATAACTAATTAATGGTTAGCGAGTACTTGAAATATCGCCTCTCTTTCTTTCTCTTTCTCTAGAGTTTCGATGTTAACAACAAATCCGGCAAACTGTCACGTATACTTCAATTACGATTACATACAAAGTAATAAAACGCGAAGCAGGTTTGTCTTACATATAAGATCATGTGGCCTATGGAACTCTTTTTGTATAACGAATATGATAAAGTAATTTCGTTACACATAATTGAGCTACATGAGAAAACAACGTAATCTTATCGTATAAACAATATAACCGTCGTGATATTTTTATTGCAATTTACGTAGACAAATATTACTAGCCGAATTTCATCAGTGCGATAAAAGTACATTTGCATTTACGTGAGTTCTTGATTAACGCGATTGAATAGTCGGGCGTACATATTATGTAAACTCGAAAATCACTCATACGAATTTGCACGAATTTGCTGGGTTATCGTGCACTTTGTAACTGTAGCGAGTAATAAGCCCTTCGTACACGTCGACCTTAATCTCATCCTTTTCTCGATAATCAGCACAATATAATGCAGGATTACGTAGTGCGAAAGATAGGAATAATTTAAAGCGTATTTCGCGCACTTTACATTCACGCAAATTTACATTCACCGTAACTCGCCGTGCCAACCAATACTAACGTGATATATCGAAACAATACCGGCCGTTTTAATCGCATTCGCCGAGTTGACGATACAATGAAGACAATAGGCTGATCTTGGCATGAATTCGAATACACCGGGATGAGAAGCTGCTAATATTCGAAATTTACGTGTTAACCGCATAGGCTGCATTTATCTTGGTGGAAGGGGACGGAATAAAATTTTATATTATCACAAGAGTGATTGTAATCAATTTTCCCCGCGCTGTCGTTCGCGTTCTGCAACTTGCGTCGAGCGTACAAGTGATCAGCTCTGATGATTCTTATTGGCCAGCGAGCATTCTTATCTCGTGCCAGTGTATGAGAAAGTGCAACAGAGTATACGCGCTACGGTGGGTGCGGGGATCTATTTGTCTATACACATTTTCTAATTACACACGACCGCTCCGAGATGGCGCGGCGATGTCACGCGCGCGTGAGTGCAACGCGACCGGCGTCGCGACGCCAGGTGAATCGCGTCGTACGTGTCAGCGGCTGTGGTGTCGGACGGCACGCGTATCGCGTACGCGACAAACTGCGTACACGGCGGGCTACGTCGTCGTCGTCGCGGGATCGCGCGGTTACGCGTTGTGACAGTTGGCCGTACGCGACGATCTTCTCGACGGTCGCGGATGACTCGTGCGGGCGTCGACATATTGCGCGTAGTCAAGTGCGTCTCGCAAATCCTGACAATTTCCACGACCGGTATGTTTTAATTCCACGCGAGTGTCTTCCGCGTTGCGGACGGTGTGATCGCGCGCGTCGCGTCGTCATTCCTGGTGACGGAATCCTCGTCGTGTTACTCGCGCTCGCTGCGTCGTCGACGATGTTTGTGCCGGCTCGGAATTCTCGCAATGTGCGCGGCGTAGTAAAGCCGTCACCGCTGTGTTCACCACCCTCGAACGGCGAATTGGGGGGTGCGTGATAGAATTCGAGCCACGATCCTTCGCACTTTCCGCGGTAAGTACTGCGCGACGGACGTGGCGGGTTGGAAATCGCGAATCGATGTGTTTGCTTTCACCCGTACTTCGCCAAACTTGGTTACGCGAACCGTTAGACTTGCGACGCTATGTTGAATTGCGCGCAAAAGATGAACCTACCGCGTATACAAATTTTACTGGTGGTAAAAGTGGCCTTGTAGACTTTGATCGGAAGTATGCCCTGCGGGGTAGAAAGTTAACGTGCTTGATTCTTTCGGAATGACTCAGCTGACGAAATCTTATCAAATGAATATCAAATGCCCGAAGGACATTACCAACTTTGGTACAAGTAGGTCCGTAAAGTCTACATGATACATTGTTTTAAAATGAATCTCCAACTCATCCAATTCCGAACTCTTCCACGATAACGATTTGCGGATGACGCGGCAACTCCCTGTTGTATCAATCGTTTCTGGAAAAAGAAAAGATTTCCTCGTTATCGCACTAATTGCTCCGCCAGACACGTGTTGCTGCGAACAAGTTATCCTTCGAGAAGTGGTTTATCACTTCGCCATTTTTTGCAAACGATAGAAATACGTATAACGATAGACTGATTATCACTCGAATCTTTTTTTTCAGTGTACAGGTTGTTTCATTTAGTTTTGCCTAAAGAATCGGTGCATCTTAGATGTTTTCATTCAGCTGTGCTTTTTCTCATGCAATTCTCAGTTTTTCTTTTCATCCCTCCCCTCGATGCATATTTATTTTATCTTCGGTGTAGAAAGTGTAACACAGTGCAGCGAAAAAGAACAGAGCCTTCGTCTCTTTGTATTATGAATGAACGAACGTTTGCGCGAGGCGTGGGTCGATCGTAGGGGAGAGTGAGAGGGGACGGACGAATCTCGCGGCAGCGAAATGGCGGGCGATGAAACAGCTGTTTTGGCGTGCGCGACGCCATCTGGCGGGGCGCGCGCGCGACACGGCACGCTACGACGAGGACGACGACGGCGGCGGCGGCGGCGGCGGCTGCGACGGGCGGACGAGAGTGAGACGCACACCACGGGTCGTAGACCGTTCGTGTCTGCAGTCGGGTCGCAGGAGTCGACGGCAGTCGAGTGGGAAACATGGCTGCTGGTTGTTGCGGTACGAAGAAGCAAAAGTTGAACAACAATTCAACGGGTGCACCATGCAATGGTATCACAGTGTTGTCAAACGGTACGCGTATACGTAACACGCCGATTGTACAGCCTGAGATGGGCTTCTACTGTTTCGATGTCCTCTACTGCCAACTGCACCAACTCGACCCACCAAAACCGCCCAACTTTAGCAACGAAGCATTGTGAGTAGCCACCACTGACGTCGTCCGACGCGTTGCCACCGTCCCTGTCTCACTTCACGTTGCGTCTCTCTCTCTGTCACGCTCGCAACTTTCCCCGTGCGCGTCTTCCCCGACCCGCCACCTCTTTCCCTCCCTCCTCCGTCCTCTTCTACCCCCGCTGTGAGCGCTTTTTTCCTATTGCCGTCCTTTTTCTCCCGCCACCCACGCCAGCGCGCTTCTTTGTCGGTGGGCTCATTCTTGTCTTTGTATTTTCAACTAGCGACAGGGACGAGTGCGCTTCTTCGGCGGCGGCGACGACGACGACGATGACGACGACGACGACGACGACGACGACGACGACGACGTCGCCGTCGGCGTCGTCGACGATGACAATGCGACCTCCTGCGCGTCCTGTATTTTCAGTGCTTTCGTCGGCTCTATCTCGGTCGTGCTACTCGACCTTGTCCGTCCCGAGGTTATGCGGCATACGAACGTTATGTTGCGAATTCGTTTATCGAAATGTAAACGTCGCGTCTCTCCGCGCCTTTGTTGTTACGCGCGTTCTATATCTCTCTTCTTTTATCTTCGATAAACAGAAATCGATATTCGTTCGTTTATCGTTCCTTATTCCTTCATCATGTTCCTTTTCTGTCGTTGCAATGTTTATTGAATATCACTAAAATGCATCTTAATATTTGCTGCACGGTTGTTGCATTGCATATAGAAATAGCAGTATATCTACTGTCCATGTGTTGACTAATTGTCAGCATTCTGTATGGTTCACAACACTTGTGTATCTACTGCAGATATAGTTTAATGTAATAAACTTGTTTGTTACAGAATGAATTTGTTAATAATCCAAGCTTGATGTCTATGATTAAATCTATCAATACCTTGTTTTCTATTTTTTTTTCAGCCCCTTGTTTGTAACATGGACAATTGGCAAGGACATGAGATTACGTGGATGCATTGGCACATTCAATGCCATGCATTTACATGCAGGACTTAGGGAATATGCTACTACTAGGTAATATAGGTTTTTGGATGATTTTTGAGTTGAAAGAATGTAAGTTTCTAAATAAAATAATCGTACTTAATTTTACAGTGCTTTTAAGGACTCACGGTTCAATCCTATAACAAGAGAAGAACTGCCACGCTTGCACGTGAGCGTGTCTATACTGCGGCATTTTGAGGATGGCGTAGATTACTTAGATTGGGAAATAGGAGTTCATGGCATTCGTATAGAGTTCCACAATGAGAAGGGTAATAAAAGAACTGCTACTTACTTACCTGATGTTGCGACCGAGCAAGGTTCGTGGATGTGCACACGCACTGCATTATGTTCCGCGTTTTCCACGTACATAATCAATCTACCAAATGTGCATTTTCTTTCCGCACAGGTTGGGACCAGATACAGACGATAGATTCGTTACTACACAAGGGCGGCTATAAGGGCTTAGTCACACCAGACATTAGACGCAGTGTGAAGTTAACGCGGTACCAGAGCGAGAAAGTTACTGTAAGCTATCAAGACTACATGACACATTGGCACAACCGGAGATGCTAGCAGCTGGCTTGGGGTCCTGTTCAGGGGCCCCTACCTTGCCAAACACCTGGCACGTTTTGTTACAAAAATACTGACACAGTTAATACCACTTACCCACAATACAGTAACACTCAATACAACTCCTTCATGGCCAATCAGCAGCATACTTTAGTCATGGTCCAACCGAATCACCCCACTTTCATACACACGCTACCAATGTCACCGATTTCTTCAGTTATGTTACCCATGCAAAACTATCCACCATTCTGATGAAATTATATATGTCGCATTCTTCATTTCGCTTCATCGTTATTCTTTACAAAGTTTTGTAACGTTGAGAAATGAATTTATAGGCAGTAAAAATGATCTAATGTTATGTATGATCTATTTTACTGCTTTAATTGGTGCCTATTATAGTTTGATTGTTCAGCATTTATTTTCTTCTCTCTATCTGTTCTCTTTCTCTTTCTCCCTTGTCGCGCGATATATTCCTCTGTGAGGAAAATGCAAGTGCGTATGGTGACAATGTTCTTCCAATGTGACACTTGCGATAAAAATAAATGATATTAGCAGCTAGAGACATTTCTATAAAGTAGATCCTTGTTCTTGTATTGTACAATTTTATGATTGTTAAATTGGAAACAAAAATTAAAAGTAATCTATTTGCGTGCAACGATGGAACCAAGTTCAGTTCGCTAACGCTTTACAACTCGACTAGCCACCAATCGATATGGAATGTAAATATTACAATTAGTTTTACCATCATGCTAGGATATTCGATGGTAAACTTGTTATCTGCGAGACGAGTGTTGCGAGGAACTTAGATATTCGCGATAGTTCCGTATTTACATTTACTTGCGCCACCGAACGCAGATATAAGTTACCAACAGATTTTACGAGCACTGAAATTGAAATTTCCTTAAATCTACAGTCGAGGGGTAATTTATTCGAAACAAATTCGACAAACGGACGCGCCATCATATGCCACGTACAAAATTCATTTTCGTTCTAAGATGTAACCGTTAATTATTCATACTTAACACTTCACACACAATAACATTATAACGTCTAAACAGAATTTCTTTGCATTAATGGTATAAATAAAAGATTGTTTTTCATCATTATTCTATCAAATGTGGTCTCATATTATATACAGTAACTTATTCATAGGCATGTTGATTTTTCTTCTTCGTTTCTTAATAGTATATACAAATTGTTGTATAACGAAATATAAATGGCATGAATATGTTGTATAAATTTTTAATGTCGCATATTTATACCATTCCTACAATGAAGTTTAAGGCGTTTAAAGTTATATAGTCCAAAGTTTTATTACAGCAAAGGATTCTTTTTACGCACGCGCGCGCGTGTGTGTGTGTGTGTGCGTGTGTGTATGCGTGCCAACGATGATAACTTGATGTTAATGACTTTTTTTTTTAATTTTAATATTTTGGTATGAATTTATTTTTAAAGATATTCGAAATTAAAAGTTATTATTGTATAAATTTTTCATTCATCCGACAACAAATCATTTTAGCTGCTTAATGAACGACTATATTTAACGATCTGTAGAATGGGACCTCTACTGTAAATAAGCAATGGACTACATTACAATTAATGAAAACAAAAAAGATATATATATATATATATATATATATATATATATATATATATATATATATATATA
>NW_022639563.1:638611-639577 GCF_010583005.1 Odontomachus brunneus
TATATATATATATATATATATATATATATATATATATTAGATATAATATAGATGTAAGGACACACACACACATTAATAAAAAATGACGATCTCATTGTGATGTTGATTGCTGTGCAAATCATGGTAATGTCACTACTCATGTACATTATAATGACATCATGTGTACATTATAATGACGGATAAAATTTTTTTTCTTTCTCTCTCTCTCTCTTTCTCTCTTTCTGAACACTTAAAAGTAGATAAAACATATTACCCAAAACAGTAAAACAGTTGTGTGTATTATATAAGTGTATGCGTTGAATACTTGCTAAGGGTGAGTAAAGCGTGTCGCTGGAGAAATAATATAGAAAAAATCTATTGGGAATACACTTCTGTCGATGTACCTTAAATGCGTGGTACGCTTAACAGCATTGTCACATAATCATAGAGGATCAAGCACTTTTTATATTAAATCGCGCGGAAGATACCATGTCGCGTAAAGCGCGTCGTATTTTTCACGTATTCAATGGTCTTGCTTCTTAGATTCCGCGGCTACACTGGATAGCTGGATATAATTCATTCACTGCCAACATAATCATTGTTGTAGGTGTTACACAAGTCCTACTCCCGAAGAATAAAACAATTCACGTTGTACCTTGGTTGAACCGATGTGTGCATTAGTATCTGGTGTGTTATCTTTTATACATTCTTATCGCATACACATAGTTCCTTGGGATCTCCTTGCTACTTGGGCCCCCATGTAACGTCCAGTAAACTGCCAGTAATATACTTAATTATAGACTAGTTGGCAAATCAAAAATTACACACTCACCCGTGCCCGATATTTGATCTTAGAAACCAGACCGTACGAGGAACTTTTTCGTTATGAGAAAGACACTTAGAAAATATGTGACATTATAGGTATATAGGTATATATATATATATATATATATATATATATATATATATATATATATATATATATAT
>NW_022639563.1:639658-655098 GCF_010583005.1 Odontomachus brunneus
TATATATATATATATATATATATATATATATATACATGTATATATATATATGTATGTATATACATATATATATATATATTTAAAAGAGAGCGAGAGTGCTCTACACTTCTTTGCGAGAATACGAGCTTTGGGTAGAAATTTGAGGAGTTATCAAATTAAACAATACAAAAGTGCAAATAGTTTGTTTAACGTGATAAAGGGACGAACGTGATTCGACCCCGAACGTAATTTTCGTCTTAGTTGTGGGTAGCCCATGTGAGAAACTCGCGGGCTTCCGTGATAAAATGCGCATTCGATTGGTAAACGGGAATATCGAATTTACTCTATCTTATTCTCTCTCTTGAGCCTATATAAACATTCATATTATATTCAACAGAATTAGTTAGTATATACGTTTGACTGGATATTGTAAGGTCGAAACCCGTGTCTCAAGTGAAAATAAACCAATTACTATCGGAAAATTCTCTCGAATCGGAAAACATGTACATATGATCGATATTTAAAACAGCGATCTTTTCGAACAGTTCGCAAGCGTTTATTACTGTAACAAATCATACGGTGCCTAGATACTGGATTAATTTCGAGAAAGGGAAATAGCGAGTATGTACGTAACTTTACGTAGGACTTGGTGAATACAAGAACATCGGTGAACAATTATAAACGTCTTATAATACTATGTCAATGATGAAATAAAAATACATTTTATATTCTACAAATCGTTGCGATCTTTTCGGCACCCTTATAATTTCATTAAAAAATGTAATGCCATTTCATAGAGGGGAACAATTAATTTGTATTATCAGGTAAGTACTGGGATACTTAATGGTTCATTAATAGAATGGAGTTTGTACATGAATGATAAATATTTAAAATCAACATTATTTATTTTATAGTAAATAACTACAAAGTATGTATATATAAAATTAGATAGAAATTATTTTTCAATATACACTTTCGATGGTTTTTTTTCTTGCTCAACTAGATAATGTATGTTTAACACACGAAGATAAGATTTGATTTGCAAGTGTGTCATATAACCACCAAAGAGTGCTTGAAGAATGCAAAGTAATGCGATATTGGGAATCATGGGTTTATAAACCTGCCGTACAATTGTAAGAACTTTTTTAAACTCATATGCATATGGCATATTGTGAGCTCCACTGCCAACAACCTACAAGTCAAATATGCAAGTATGTCAAATATGTAAGCATGTGTATATAAATTTTAACATAAAAATTCAAGGATGATTTATGGTACAATATGTAATTTACCTCATATAATTGAACCTATATATATATATATATATATATATATATATATATATATATATATAAAATGTAAAAATTATAATTATGATTATGACATATCTTAGATGTGATAATTGATTATATATAATTGATATATATCACAATGACATTAAATTTATATTCACCGCAAAGTTAATAAGTGGTGTTGTAAGTACTGGTACAACTAGTCCAAAGAATGATTGTATTAAAGCACCTCTGAATTCCAAGCATAAGGGACAGGTCATCTCTAATAACAGTATTTTGTCATAGATAATCTAAAAGTAATTTATTTGGCATTATTCCTTGTTGGATCATTGTTGTTGAGTATTTTTATCCTTGATTGAACTTGATTAACTTTTGTTATACATATATATACACACATATGTATACAATAAATAATACCTGTGTATGAAAGAGAGTTGTTAAAATGGCTGGACCTGGTACAAGAGTGATCATCGAAAGCATCTGGCCAATAGAGCGTAGTTTTAATATCCGTCTAAACCGTCTGTTGATGTACCAAGCCGATAGTGATGCCGCTATACCAAGAACACCGCGTCCATGTATCAGTGACCATCTGGGTAAAGATTCATCGTTTTACGAGTGTGTCGTTACGCTTACATGTTCAAGGTTCCTTGTACTAGATCTGAATATAAATAACAAATAATTCAATTCAAAGGAACGTGCTGTCAGAACGAAGAAAAATAGCGGCGATTTTCGGTAGGAAATGCATGATGATTACGTACACCTCGCTTTGTGGCTTCCAATTTGCAATGAGCGACATTTGCGTTAATAAAGCCTCTGATTTCGTTAATATCACAGCATTTTTCGGTAATTTGTGTTTTATCTGTTCCTTAATTATATCCATTTTTCGGCGTTCTCTCTCCTCAGGTTATGAGACACCGACACCACGCACTGCACACTGCTGCACATGTAATCGCAATTCAGTGTATTTGTTTTGCTGGCATTTTTAGACTCGGCGGATTGGCTATTATTGCAAGGTGTAGTTCCAAAGTCTCCGTTACGAGTCGCTACGAATCGCTACATCTTTGGTAAAAAATTAAGGTTGTAGTATAACTCAACGACTGATCAGAAAAACATTGTATTTTGCAATAGTACAACTCAACAAGCGGAGGCTTTTCGCCTTTCGCTCTTCTCCTTTCTTTTTTTCTTCTTTTCTTTCTGATAAATGAGTGCGTTAAATATTATTAATAACAATTCGTTAGGGATTTTAAATAGTTGTGAAAATATTAAAAATTAATATATCATTTCTTATATTTTAAGATACGATCGATAATTAGGTGTAGATATGTTCTATTGTATCTATTATTTGGATGTTCTTTTTTTCTTTTATTATCAAAGAAAGAAACGAGAGCAACAAAGTGCAAAAAGTGTAAGTAACACCTCATACCAAAGGACACATCGTTTAAACCATAGACATAATATATCTAGACCGAGCGTTGAGGAATTCGCGCGAACGCATGACGGGAAGTTGGATCGAGCTGACCGCACTAAAGTGCAGTTCAGCTCCACTTTCCTGGTATCTGTACGGATAGAAAGTCACAAACGTTATATTTGGCGACTAAATAATTTTTTATTTGCTCTTTGCATTATTATCGAGGTCGGTACAGAGCCTGATTTTGCAGTTGGCCCCTTATAAATTTATAACATATTAAAATGTGAGCTCAATACTGCACCTGCGTCGAATATTCAAATAATTTATTCGATATTTATTTCAATCTTTTCTCCCAAAAATCGTCTTGTACCGACTTGCAGACGTTTATCCTGATTACAAATACTGCAATTATTAAGCCATTCTTTCTGTATTTTGGCCACGATTTCTTTTCTACATTTGCCTAGTTCGTGGCTCTCCGCCAGATATCTCTAATATGACTCCTGCAGACCCTTATGCAGGATTCATACGTCCGATGCGTCCGATGTCCGACGTACGATGTCCAATATCCAATAGGAGAATAGCTTTCTAATAGAGAATTCAATTCTCCATTGGAAAGTTGTTCTCCTATTGGATATCGAATGCAGTATGAATCCTCCATTGATTGTCTTGAAATAAGATTCGACTATGAATACCGTCCTATGGTCTAGATATATTATGTCTATGGTTTAAACAGAGAGAAGCATGAGAGCGGCCACCAGCCTGATTTCAATGGCCAGAGCTAGGAGCATTTTTGAGACGCCATCTAACAAAGTGCGTCTTTACTACGTTCATTAGGCGCATTTTCGCGATGGTAATGATACGCCTGGTTCGTGCCCGTTACTTCCGTACAATGATAGTAAGTTAGAAAAAGATAGATATCCAATCACTCTATCCTTGTCTCACTATTGATGAGTAGACCGCGCGTTGTAGGCACAAAGCGAGCGATATTATCGCAAAACTAGATCATCTCTCACCAGTCTCGTCTTTCTCGCGCTGCGTTCTGCGTAATTTTGCAAAGAAAAAAGATTTGGAAACTGGATATAAAACAATAAATAAATATACAAGCTTCCCAAGTAGCACAGCAGCATCTGCAAAGCGCTCAAAAAGCGCTTTGCAAATGCTTTGTGCTAGGTGGATTAAACCTAGTTATTGTTATATACTTTTATTATAAAAATATATAACAATAACTGGGCAACGGCGATAATAACTAATTAAAGATGAGGTTAAGAAATTGTCGTAACGCTCGAGTTGCTTTCCTATCCGTAATAGCAATAATTAAATAATAACCGAATAAATTAAATAAGAACTAAATAAAGAAGTAATAATATATACTCGAGTAGTAAATGGTAGTGATAATATTTGCTCGACAATAGTGTGATAATATTCGTGAGTGGATAATAACGAAATAATAATGATCGAATAATGGGTAATAACAATATCTAGGTACGGCTCTAACAAAAACTCTAGACTTCACAAAAACTAGTAAACCGACCGTCGTAACGGCCGCTCGGGTCGTTGACTGAGCGGCGCTGGGGCGGCGCTGGGGCGGCGCTGGGGGGGAGCGGCGCAGCCAGACGCGCGTCACGCCATAACGCTACCAGCCGCCGAGGCGAGTACATCGCGAAAGTTGCCGCGTTATTTTCTAAATTATTTCGCGCCGATTTTTAATACCGCATTTTGACTTCGCCACAATTAAGGCAATAATTAACACGAATTGAGACGCGTACTTATCACGCGAGCAGGTGTTATGGGCTTTACCGTAACGGGTAATTACCGCATTTAATTTACTTTTTTATTTGTTGGATACAGAAACGTTGCGACCGAGTTCCTCAATGCCGATCAAATATTATTATCATCCATTTATTATTTAAGTATTATTATTTCTTTATTCGATTGTCATTTAACTATTTTTATTACATATTGGGAAGCAACTCAAGCGTGCCATTACGACTATTTCCTTACCTCGTCTTGCTGTGGTGTGTAATTAATTGATATTATCGGATATTTATACGGTTGTCGATCAGACATTATTATCATCACCTATTAATTAATCGGGTATTATTATTTCTTTATTCGGCTATCGTTTAATTATTTTTTATTGCACATTGGGAAGGAACTCGAGCGTGCCGTTACGACAATTTCTTTTCCTCGTTTTGCTGTCGCGTGTAACTAATTGATACTAAATTATTAAATTACTAAATTAATTTAAATTTCTGTCACAGAGATCCAATAGAGCAGACGCAGTTACGCGACTCTAGGGGATGCGAGGACTGGGGGATGCCGCGCCGGAGGATTCGGCTTGGGCCTGGCAGAGTTGGCGCGAAAGTAAGTTTCACTCATTTGAATTCATAATTTCGATAAATCCGACAAAACTGAAAATTCTCTTGTTTGAAATCGAGTTCTTTAATGCCTCCATTGTTATGTGTAATACTAAATTAAATCTGTTTTCTGTTGCAGAGACGAAGCAGACGACCAGCCAACTCTTAGGGGCTGCTGCGCCGGAGGATCTGGCTCGGGCCGAGCGGGGTTAGCTCGAAGGTAAGCTACATTAATTAGTATTTGTTATTAGAAATCCGACAAGATTGATAATTCTCTTGGTCGAAATCGAGATAATTTGAATCGAGTCAAAGATTGCGTTAAATCGTTATTACACGTGGAAAAAATTTTTTCTGAGTAACATCACCACTTGAAAAATTTTTATTTGTTCTGATTAAAAGATTTATTTGCAACGTCGAGAAAAAGAATAGTGGAATATTCCAAGTGTGAATGCATTCCGAAAAATTCTTCTAGCGTAAAAAATATTGTTTTTTTTTTAAATCAATCTTCTTCACTTAAATTGTAATCAATGCACGAATCTAATCGGCGAAATGGCATTTTTCTGTTTCAGAAATGAAAGCAGAATGTGGCTACCCTGATCGGCGGTTTGGTGAGTCAAAACAAGAAACATTGATAATAGAAAGACAAAATGTCTTTCGTAGTAGTGCATGCTTATCGAATCAATGCGATTTACTTTGCTATAGTTGTAATATGTGTACGTGCCGTCCAATAAAAATCACACTGCTCGAAACAATTAGAAGATCGCTTTTTCAAATAATAATATTAGTAATAATGCATATTTTACATAAATTGGGCAAATAAATTTTCAAGCATTTTTCTCCCAATATATATATTTATTAATTGATTAACTTAGAATATTGATTGGTCGATGATTTTTGTCGAAGGAAATTTTGATTAATCAAACTCCAACACTATCTGGTAGAAGCTTAAAGTATTGAGTATACGCTCAGAACATTCAAAATTTTGAAAAATTATTATATTTTGTTGAATGCGATCTTCCAGATGTCTCGAGCAGTGCGCCAACGCGCAAAGAGATTGTGTCAACGCGCAAATGCGCCACAAAAAATGCGCAATCACATCATCCGCGTCATAAGTCTTCCGTCAGTTGTTAATTTTTTCAATTTTCTCTCGCGTAAACTTGAATCGCGATTGTATTTCAAAAAGTAGAGTTCATGCTTCGTTATTAAGTAAAATTCGATATCGTGAGGCACCTGCGCGAAGCGATCTAACGTGATTTGAAATAAAGTACCCGCAAAATTAATTTCACGATCGTCAGAAAATTTTCAGATTTCAATTTTTCACTTAGAGTTAAAGTTTCCTAACGCGACACAATAGAGACAATGCTAGCGATAACTTCGCGTTGATCCCTTGCGAAAAACGCGATGTACACAAGTTAGACATGCGAGCAGTTGTTTGTTCACTTATGCGGTGCGCGACAAGTTCCATGGAACGAAGACAAACGTCTCACGCGGTAAAATTTTTTGCGCGTGAATTTTGAATTTACTTCAATACTTTTGATTTCGTTACATTTCGAGTGAATTTTGAATAGAATATTTATCTCTATCGTTACAAATAGTTTTTAATTTTTCATTCACGCTCGCGTTCAAAATTATTAATTTGATAGGTTTGAGAATTTCTCGGGATCGTATTTGCGGAAGAGTCGCGAGCGAACTTTGCAAAAGTATTGCGGTTGTTATCCGCAAAAGTATTGCGGAGCTGTTACCCGCAAAAATATTGCGGAATTGCCTTTGCAAAAGTATTGCAGAGTTGTTATCCGCAAAAACGGAATTGCGGAATTGTTTCGCAAAAAATATTGCGGAGCTGTATTGCAGCCTACTACGCTGCACCCACGAAACGTTATATTAGGGATATTCCGTGTCGTACGTGAGAATTTTGCACAGATTACTTAGTCCACGCATCAAAAGATTTCGCGAGATTGGCCTTCGTGTGTTCCATTCGCTCGCGGATTCCGTTTTCTTCGTAAGAGATTCGCGTCGCGCGTGTATCAAAGCGATATACTACAATTCGATTGGACCGTTGCTGAATTCGTCACACATTCTCGTCGTTTATCCGAAAGGCCGACATTTTCTCGAAGATGCAGTTCGCGATATTTCATACGCAATTTGCAACTTGGAGTGTATCTCCCAAAAGAGACGGGATTTTTCGTAAAACCTCCGTTAGATTACCGCGGACGGGAGTGAATTACAGGCGACGCGGGACGCGAGGACCATTGCAGTGTCAGATGCAGTGACAGGATGACTGGTGGACCCTGGACAACGTGGGACGACGCGCAATGGTGAGCGCTCAATTTAGACGCTCATATGATAGACACAAAGCGTCACTTTACGTAGATTGCATGCACGTAGACGTAAATCGCATTGGGTCCGACGGGAAGTAAAGTAAGAATTGGAATTTGCAATTCGCCGTAGTTATGTAAGAATGATCCAACCAAAGAATTTAACTCTGAGATTTTTGCAATATTTCAACGAGTCAAGCACTTTCATTTCTTTAAGAGTACTAACTAGCTCAATCCTTAGAAAAAAAATGCAAAAAGACGCGAGTGGTCAAAAATAAAGAAACTGTTTCTTAATTCATTTCAAGCATCTATAAGGCTTGACTTTTTTCGATTGGATTAAAAAGATGAGAATGAAGTATCCATTGATAAAAACTTATAATTTTTTGAATTGGATCATTCTTGCATAACAATGGCCAATTGAAATTTCTACTCGGCAGGTTTTCTTCTCGTCGGATTATTTCTTGATGATATTGATACATTAACCTGATATATTTCAACATATAATATTTATATGCTCCGTATATGTTACATATGCTTTTTATAATTTATATATGTTATATAAATACCCTATGTACGCCTTATATACACTATTTGATTAATATAGTTTATAACTTCTTATGTCGTATTATATACGACATACCATCTTTTTGGAGATATTTTTTATGCATACGTGTTTGTTGTTGAACTGACGACAAATTAAATTTCGACAAATTAAAGACAATAAATTAAATTATTAAGCCGATCCAACCGAAATGATTCGATTATTTGTTAAATTATAAAGTCTAAATTCAGACCCGAGTGACTTAAGATTCCGCTAAATCATTAAGCCGAGATTCGAATCGTTGTGTCATAAGGCTCAGCTAAATTATTAAGCTGAAAATCAACCGGGCTGTCGTGTTTCCGCTAAATTATTAAGTCGAGATTCGAACCGGTGTGGTTTCTGTTTCCGCAAAATTATTAAATTGAGTTAGTTAAGCCTGGAAATATTTTTTAAAGTTTCTTAAAGAAATTTTCGCGTTAGCAAAGGTATATATTCGAAGGATGCGTATTTAGCTCTGCATTGTTTCTTGGATGACAATAAAAAAATTTTTTTACATTGCTGAAGTGTGGATTAAAGTGTAACCAAAAGTTCACAGAGGTTGATTATTTCATTCTCTTGGAAAAAATTCCCGAAAATCATCGATTTTTTCGCTTTCTAATTCAGGATACTGCCTTAAGCTGAGATTCGAACCGAGGTGTTTTGAGTCTTCGATATTATCCATATTATTATAAACTACCAATTCCAATAAAATGAATTATGGAGCAGATAATGCTCTTGGTGTCATCTTGATATCTTTAGTGGTAGTTTTCGCGAGAAATGCGCGAAAAATGCAATCGGTAGTAAAATGCTGTTAGCGACGAGGAAAAGTATGCACGCTTCCACGGCTTATTTAACGAACCGTTATTAATAGTATTATTATAATATTAATATTATTAATATTATTATAAATTCTGAATTCCAACAGGATAAATTGGGGAGAACTTTGTTTTCTTTGAATCACATCGATATTTTTTGTGGTTGCCGAGAAATAAGTAAAAAATATGAGCGGCATGTTTAAGCTTGTATATTTATTTATTGTTTTATATTAACCCCAGTAAACAGCCATTAAAAGATGTCGAAAAGATATCTAAAAGATATCTTATGCAACATTTTGTTGCATAAGACGTCTTTTAGATATCTTTTCGACATCTTTTAGACATGCATGTTTACTGGGACCAATTTTCAAATCTTTTTTCTTTGCAAAATTACGCAGAACGCAGCGCGAGAAAGACGAGACTGATGAGAGATGATTTAGTTTTGCAATAATTCGCTCGCTTCGTGCCTCCGTTTCACGGTCCACTTATCAGTGGTAAAACAAGAATAGAGCAATTGAATGTCTGTCCTTTTCAATCTTACTATCATTGTACGGAGTATAACGGGCACGAACCAGGCGCATTTTATCATTACCACCGCGAAAATGCGCCTAACTAACGAAGTAAAGGCGCACTTTGTTAGATGGCGTCTCGAAAATGCGCCTGGCTCTGGCCACTAAAATCAAGTTGGTGGCCGTTCTCAGGCTTCTTACTGGTTCAAATTGATCATACTATCGCACTTCATCACGAGATGGCAGCAGTTACACGTCTGATTAGTAGCGCCGCGTTTAGTTGGTGCATTGAATCAACTGTCCAGTACAAAATAATGGCTGCGAACGGAAGGTACGAGAACGTATTCGAATATCGAACAAACGCCCCATAGTGACAATATTACGGACATATTAACGCGTCCTTCGTTGTATTTGCCTAGCAACGTTCGCGTGATGAAATGATCTCGGGACAATTTTAACAGTGCGTTCGTCTCGAATTTATCATCGATCCGACTCAACCTCCTTCGATGGATGATGTCGATCGCGATGTAGAAAGACGGTTACGCTATGAGGTAAATCGATCTATTTACATCCAGAAATACTTACAGGAGATTTCGTCTTTATATCGTGCGACTTGTGCAACATCGGTCAAAAGTCGATCGTTGTAACACGCATATGTACAATACATAACTGGACTTCGTTAAATCGCTCGCGCGAATATCGTTCGTGTCATTGACGATCGCGACCACATCGAATTGTCAATACTGTCCACTTGCGAAATTGCGCTTATCGACATTCGCTAACGTATTGCTCGACATAGATTCCTTTTATTGTCGTAGCGACACCCGCCCTGAACGCCTTCATCAGCGGCTTGAATCAATCGGGCAATTGACGCGATTCTCGATTATTCCCAGCATTCATCAGCGCGCAACCTCAGTGACGTGAACGATAACGTTTCGAATCGGTCGAGCGCTCGGGCATGCTCGAGAACGGGAAAGTCGGGCGGCGCGATTATCGGGTAGCTGGGGTAACAATCGAATATCGACGGCTTCGCGTACGTAGCGGGTAGTAGGAGAGTACGCGGCGTGTGGTGAGCGAAGGGGGTTGTTTGCGCGCGGCGTAGAGTAGCGCGTGACGAGCGGCTGAGAGAGCGAGAGCGGTGACGTCACATTTTGGCGGCGGGCGGACCAATCCGGCTCGGGCATTCCACCCCTGCCAGCCAGTCGGTTTTCCGGCTGCTAGACCTAGCGGGACGCCATATTGCCCGTGGCCGAGTGGTGGCGGCGGCCTGAGTGTGTTTATATCGCGTTACGTTCTCGCACGTTCTCACGGGCCGTCGTGGCGGGTTCTCGCGAGTGACATTACGAACAGTGCGCGCGTCCGCAGACGCGAAACGGACCGTCGATTATCGTGACAGCTGGTGCCTGCGCGACGACATCCGTGCGCGACTCGGGGAAACCGGGGGTGTCGTCTGCGAACACGTCCAAGTGACAGTCGGCTGCGAGAGTACACAGTCGCACCTCGTCGCTCGTTCGTTCGTGTCGTCGCTTCGTTTCTCCGTGTGTGTCCTGCTGTGTTGGACTGCTCCGGAGCAGCGCCGTTCGGGAGCCGCTGTCGTCATCGCTATCATCGTTATCGTCATCGTTCGTCCCCTACGAGGTGCCTACGAGGGAAAGGTGGAAGGATGCCCGTGCGTAAACAAGGTGGTAAGCTCGTACATGTCTTTTAAACGTCAGAATATGGGCCGAGCGACGGACGGCGAAAATCGTTCGGGAGCGAAATCGTGTGCGAGTCGCGTGGGCAAGGCGGGAGGAGGGGGAAGGTCGGCTGCTGTGTGCGCGCGTATGTGTGTGTATGTGCGCGCACGGGTCACTCGGTCAACTGTCATTCGGGCTGACAGGTCGCGTGCGTCCCGTCCGATAACGCGTCGACGCTCTTCCGATATTGGATCACTACCCTCGAGAATTTACGGCAACGAAATGCCGCAGGAGTAAAAGGGTGAGAGGGGCGCGGTGGTTGTTAGCGGAGCGGTCAGGTGTTATCGTCTATCGTCGTTTAGGCGCTGTTCGCTGCACGACCTTGAATCGCGCGCGTCGTTAAACAACCATCGTGGCTGGCGCGGCGTGCTCCTGGATGATTATAGCTGCTTTATATCGTGCGTTTGGAAAGTGTAGAGGATCGCGCGAAATTTGTCAGAGACGATGGCCACGTGTAATGAGTATCTTGCCATCCCTTTTTGGGAGGGGTTAAAGGGGATAGTTCGCGTGCGCACACGGCCTTTTGATTCTCTCTCTCTCTCTCTCGTTAACCCTCGTATGCGAACCGTAACGACGTAAGGTTCGTTGCAAAACAAAACGTGTTGCGCATGACGAACGCTGTGAACACTTCTCGCTTCGGTACAATAGCACTACTGCAAAAAAAAGGATGAATACTAACCGCGTGATCGTGCGAGCGCGGAAATTGCGCGAATTCGAATTGCGAACTGCGCGTCGTCACATGGCGTAACAGAGAATCGACGAATTACTAGACTACTGTTGTATCACGCGTGATCGGAATGAAAAGAACGACTCTGGACGTACAAACGCTCGTATTTCGCCGAAACTCTATCGCCGAACGTATATTTATTAAATGTTACGATCCACGTGCGTGCGTGTCACGCGCGCAATTGATTACTGGTATCCTTTCACATCGTGGATATTTAGATTATTAATTTATTTGCGTTTGCTAAATACATACATACATGCATATATAAATATATAAATTTTATTATCTAACGCTTGTATCAAAACTTGTCACCTGAAATTCGTCTCATGTGAAATATTCAGATTTTTACTCAAAGTTAGATCCAAGTTTCTCTCAGTTGTATTATAATACATGTGACATTTACATCTGCAATTACGATTTAATTGAAACACTCTCATTTGACTCTGAATTCAAATCTGAGTGTCCACTTGATACGAATTTTTTAATTGACAACTATTAGTACGGGCCTAAAGTTGGAAACACAGAAAAAAACTTAAGCAGTAAGCACAGTCGATAAATCTTTTTACGGTCTAAGAATAATCGATCGTGATTGGTGAATTTTTTTACTATTTACATTTTTCTGTGTGCCATTTAGTTAAAAGCCCTTGTGAGAAAAATACACACTTGTAGCGTGCAATCGCAGTAAAATTCTGTCCTCGGATACTTTTATTCTCGGGATTGCGCTGGAGCTTTACGGAAGGTTATCTCTCGATTGTCTCCGTTCCCTTCGATTCTCGCACGTGGGTCGACCGTATCGTAAAGATGATATCGGAAGCAAGTAGACAGACGGACTCGTTTTCGCGACGGGAGTGCGATTTTCTTTGATGTAGGGCATCCGTTGCAATAATCGCACTATCGTCGTGGTTGTCGTCGTGGTCGTCGTCGTCGTCGTCGTCGTCGTCGTCGTCGGCGCGGTATAAGCCGGCGTCGGTGTTTGAACAGGCGCCAAGAAAACGCAATAATTTCGGCTCTAGGCGAGGTTCCATTTGCCGCGGTCTGCGACGAGTAACTCACGGCCATGGACTCGGTCATCGCGCGTATGACGCTTTTGCTCCCGAAATTGCACCGTGCTCTTCGGCCGTCCCGTCGCCGCGCCCTTACCCCTCTCGGCTCTCCCCTTCGTTCGCACGCTCTCAAACAACGGCGTATTTTAGCGAGCGCTCTCTAAAAGCCAACCTTGCTCCACAATCGCGCGCGCGAGATTTTAGATTTCTCTCGTCGGTTTATCGCGCCGACGTTAAAACTTGCATTATTATATGCGACCACGGTCGTGAGATAGCATTGACTGCGACGAGTTGCTATACGCGAATGCTTGTTGTTGAAAGCGCAGAGCGTGCGACGGAGGTGGTGCACGATGGGATTCTATGTGTTTTAGTCTTAACGACTTGATGAAATACAACGAGATGCTCGAAACAATTAGGAGATTATGCTGAGCGGATCATTTTTGTCGTAAGGTAAAAATACCAATTCTCGGACACACATCTAATCCTGGATATTGTTATTGTTTTGGTCTTTAAAGACCAATATTTACACTTTAGAATACATATATACATATTTTCATTCAGTATGTGCCCGGATATTAGCACTTTTACCTTATATTTCTATAATTTTTGAAGCGATTATTTACATAAGTTTTTTTTGCTATTTATATATTCTCTGAAATTGGCGAGAACATTTTTTGTGAGCTTTACAGGCTGTCAGTAAGTTGCCTCCTAGAATATCTTGGAAGCAAAAAACAAAGTTGACCTTCAGACATCTTGGAAGTTACTCAGAAAAAGCGTCTTATGGTGGTAACGCTTTTCCTTCCGAATAAAGTAACTCTGAAGATCTTTGAGGATTCCTCTTGTTTTCTGCCTTGTGAAAATAATTCAGGTGACAATAGTTATTGTCTTGCCTTGCATAAAGACAATGCGCCCACTTGTACTTTCTTACTCGTTTTTTGCGAACTTAGGAAGCCGCATTGGCGCTGTTTCGTTACGTTCAAATGATTTTCAGCGGTGTGCGAAAGTGTGTTGTATCTGGCGTTCCTTTTTGCTCGAATTTCGAACTTGACGTCCGAGCGCAGTTCGTTCCGGTCGGTTGGTTTAATTAGAATCGCGCAGCGACGATGTATGGGTGTTTGCCTGAAAGCGCGTTTCGTAGCCATGGCGGCGCGTAAAGTTTAAGTGGAATTTAAACTTGTCGTTTGGTTTAAATTTAACTCGTCGCTGAAATCGCGAGGGTGGCCGCGAGAGTCTCAAAGTCGCCGGGAATATATTTAACGTCGAATCAATGTTTAATTACGCTATCGTTGAAGGATCGATCGTACTACAATGGCTGGTTCTTGTAAGTAGATTTCTCGAGGCAGGAAGAGAAGTTTTAGAACCTCGCGCGCGTATAACCGGCCGCGCACTGAAAATGGGATATTGTTTTTAACTTTAGAATCGTGCGGTCCTCGACTCTTGTCGTCGCACGAATAAGACACATCATGTTCTCACGTGATCTTTTTTCCTCTCTTTCTCCTCTCTCTCTCTCTCTCTCTCTCTCATGATGAGATATTCTCTATTATTATCAATACGACTATCAAAGCGAAGATGGAACTGGGTCGGAAGGTTAATTAGCCTCGCAACTCGATGCATTCATCAGAGACTCGTGGAGAATGCGCATTCGTCGCCGTCGAGAGCCGATGGAGGCACGGACGATTAAAACGTCGGAATTTCTCGGACCCGGGCGTACAGTTTATACGGATATAGCGACGCGGCGAGTTGTTCTAAGGTTAATCCCAGGATACCACGTGTCCGCGAGCGTGGTGCGGCAGCGCGTCGAACGGTCTCGCGCGAAAAATCGATATCTTGGGGTTTGGATGTGCGTCCCAGCTGTGCACCTGCCGTATATTCTCCGCGCGGCGAAAATCTCCTACACGGGCGCCTGTAAATCATACCGGTTGAAGTTTACAAATTCCCATAAAACGTTGCTTCGACTGGCGATTACGCGTTAGACAACATTGTGTGGGGGAATGTCGCCGTCGGTTGTAGTACGTGCGGTAGCACGTGCGCGGAAACGAGGTAGAGGTAAAGGTACGTATTGATTCTTTTCAGCTATGAACTTCTGCGTATGTAGGCCACGGTGGATATGTCGAGAAGGCCGTTCGAGCGTAAATAGCGTTAACGCTAAAATAGATACATTCATTGTTGAAGCGATCATATAACTTCGACACGAGATATTTGCTTTTTCTTTTTTTCCTCTTCCTCTTTCCACGGGGGACTTTCACTCGCGACGCGGACAAATTTAACGGCGCGTCACGTCGCTCGATAACTCTTTAAATCAGTAATTTATATTCCGCAAAAGTGTCTCGTCGCTTCTCTCTTCTGCCGATCAGACACGCGGCCGCGCATCTCGAAACATCTCTTTATTGAATTACCCACGCGCGCGAATATTTCGAGCTGAAAATCGCGTATTCCTACGTCCGTCGCATATCTCATAATTGATCACGGCGTTTTATAAAAGCGCGACGTCTAGTGTCTTCGTTTGTCGTTGTTGGACGAATGGCAGGCGATGCGATTCTAATTTGTAAGACGAGATACGCGGCAAGGTCGGAGCCACGATAGTTTTCAATTTCTGCATTGCATGCGCTTTCGTGAGTGAACTCGGTAACGGGATAGAGAGAGAGAGAGAGAGAGAGAGAGAGAGAGAGAGAGAGAGAG
>NW_022639563.1:655238-660081 GCF_010583005.1 Odontomachus brunneus
AGAGAGAGAGAGAGAGAGAGAGAGAGAGAGAGAGAGAGAGAGAGAGAGAGAGAGAGAGAGGGAGAGAAAGAGAGGAGGAAGAGAGAGAGAGAAACACGGAGAGTCATGGACGGTTTATGGCTCGGTGGTTCGCTTGGCCCGACAATCTACGAGCGTTATATATTTGCTCGCGCGTGTGTACGCAGGTGCAGTATTCACGTACAACGTACAATTGCACATGATCTTTCACCCCTTCATCGCCTAATTGGATATCGCGTGTTGTCTTATGTCAACCGTTCTACCTTCATCTCGAGGGAAATGTGTGTGTACACGTTGATAATCTCCACAAGAAATATTACATTATTGGATTATGTCAAGTAAATTATCGCGACTAATTCGCCGTGCAGTTTCGTATCATCTATTACCTTATCGCTGATCATACGTTTATTTAATTGCCGTGCTGCACTCGACTCGTCTCGTTCATCTCAGAATTAAATCAATCAAATTAGGTAAGGGCTAAACGAGTACATTAGATATCGCACTGGTTGAAGGTGAAGGCTCGATAAGGTTGTTTCCGGGAATTTCGAGATATAAATACCGAAGAAAATACGATGTATAGACTCTCATACGTGTACGTATACCCCAATCATATCGGAATTACACGTCTCCCCTACGTTAAGGCACAAACAATTGCTTTCGATCGTTTCCGGTATTGCTGCAGAGCCATTTTAAGTGAATTAAATTCGAATTCGATCGTCCGAAATATCAGAGCCTTCGCGCGGGAACGTGAGCGTTTTATATACGGTCCTTTGTTCTCTACACAATGTATTACTTTGCCTTCGTACATGCATACACACCTACATATATATATATATACAGGGTGAATATTATATACCGGAACACCTGAATATCTCGAAAACAAAGCGTTGTATAAAAAAATGTTAAATACAAAAGTTGTAGGGTTTAAAAAGATCTATTTTATGATATTAGCAGTTTGACCTTGAGTTGCGTCATAAAGATCAGGTCAAGGTCACAATGATGTTTTTAAATGGATACCCCCATTTTTTATTGTATATTCTTGTAGCTTATCTCGAGAGCTTTCCAAAACACTATACTTAAGTATTTTTTCGTTAAGTACTTTTCGAGTTAAGAGGCTTCAAAGTTACGCTCTTTAGCATTAGCGCGCGGCCGATTAAGGCAAGAGGAAAATCATATCCGGCCGATTAAGGTAAGCTAAGGCAGAGAAAAACGTAAACACAAGCGCGGTAAACGAGAGCTGCCCTTGCGTTTACGTTTTTTAGGCCATCAGCCTTACGCTATTTACTATTAATACGAGCGCGCGTTCGTGCTCGTCACTACGGTATCCACGCGCGCTAATGCTAAAGAGCGTAACTTTGAAGCCTCTTAACTCGAAAAGTACTTAACGAAAAAATACTTAAGTATAGTGTTTTGGAAAGCTCTCGAGATAAGCTACAAGAATATACAATAAAAAATGGGGGTATCCATTTAAAAACATCATTGTGACCTTGACCTGATCTTTATGACGCAACTCAAGGTCAAACTGCTAATATCATAAAATAGATCTTTTTAAACCCTACAACTTTTGTATTTAACATTTTTTTATACAACGCTTTGTTTTCGAGATATTCAGGTGTTCCGGTATATAATATTCACCCTGTATATATATACACACACATACACACATATGCATAGTCTGGCCTGCTCGTGTGGATGTGCGATAGAAGACACGGCAATGAAGGACGAAAGAGGAGATGACGTGCCTGATAATGAGAGCAATGAATGGGAAGTGGGGCGAGAGCTTATGTGCTCTTCCCGCGGAGATGTGTTCGCCGTTTCACAGGAGCTTAGATATTTACCTATGTACATTATATGTGGAGATGGTGCGGGCTTTCCTCTCTCGACAGCCCGGTTCGTCTGTAAGTATTGGCCGTCGTACTTTATAGCGCGATTTCGTGTCCAAGAAAAAGTTTGTTGCTTTCGGCTCGAATATTTCCACGCGGAATTTTCAGACCGCGCGAATGCTTCTCGTTGCGCGGATCGTATATGCCACGATAATGTCCTTCACGAAATACAATGAATGTGGTAGAACACGAAGAAAGTGTGTACTGCATATATACTTATAAAATGATATATTATTTAGACGTAGTTCTCCTTCATGACAAGACTGCTGCTCCTATTACGCTTCCTCTTGCAAAATACGTCGAAGCAAAAAAATTCGGATAGTTTCATCTTTGCGGCTCGTGACAATTTTCTGCACATTTTTCCCGATCGACTTCTCTATTGATAGTTTAGCCGATTTTATCGCCAGTGCTCGGGATCCCGAGGCTTTTTTTCCGAGGAAGCAGCTTCGCCTGCGTGACGATAAAAGATTAACGGCCCGAAAGTAACGTTCCGAAAACGTCGTTTCGGCAGAC
Source organism: Odontomachus brunneus (assembly GCF_010583005.1). Lineage (NCBI taxonomy): Eukaryota > Metazoa > Arthropoda > Insecta > Hymenoptera > Formicidae > Odontomachus > Odontomachus brunneus. Next base: position 657,653 of record NW_022639563.1, read on the forward strand.
GGAAGCCGTCACTGTCAGAACAGAATAAATTTATTCTCGTCGTTAACGCAGATTCGCTGTACTGTCGGTCCGAAGAAATCCTACATTAATTGCGTATGAATTATTGATATTTGTAAGAGTTCGGGAAACTTCGTAACGTTCCCCCGACAATGAACCTTCGTTTTCGCGCGTTTTCATCGCGCGACAGTAGCATAATTCAGTGAGCTTTATAACAAACCTCTGCTGCAGAGAGAGCCTGCCGTCGCAAACAGCTACTATATACCGCCTATATGTAGAGCGACACTCGTTATACATAGTGTCACTCGGCGACATTCGTCACAGACATTGTCCTCAACGGTGATGTCGTTGATCGGCATCTGACACGTTGGCTGCATTCTTAATACGTTGAAGAAAATGGACTTTTCAGCTGAGATCCCTCGGTGATAAATTGAAATACTTGCCGCCTCGTTATATCCGCGTTAACATTCGCCTCATCCGTCTCTTTGGGAGATAAATCTTTGTCGCAAGAGAGTAGAAATCGCGCACGAAATTTCTTATCGATCATGTCGGGACGAATCGCGCGTGAAGAAAGAAACGGAGTAGAACTGCAGCAGATCCTCCTTTATTCGCTGAGTCATTAAGCTTATCGCATGGCGCAACGACGCGTTAATTAATTTAGCTGGAAAACTTCTTCCAATTAAAAACACTTCGCGACGGACTGACCGACACGACGAAGCGGACGGCACTCTGATACAAATCGATCACACGGTACAAATCCACTGCGGCTGAAGTTATCGGCGATTCGGTTGTGCGCGCTCAAACGATTTTCGATCGTTCTCAATTAAAACCTAATTAGGGAGTTTTCGGAACCGTCTCGGGGTGATGCATCGGCCAGGACATGGCGGCGGCTAATCCACGGGATTAAAATAAATGCGAAAGCGACATCGAGGGAGAGGGCGGGAGGGAGGAGAAGACGCGTTAAATTGGATCCTGTGCGCTCCAGGAATACACACCTATTCGCAGGCGCGCACCTGTACGCCTGACTGCGGGAGTTTCGCCAAAACAATTCGCCGGTGGCTTCCGGCTGTGCGGAGTTCGTAGATATTTCATCGCATTGGTTTCTACCGTCAGGCCATCGCGCCGGGGGTTAACCGACCTCGTTAATGTTCGTTCAAGCCAGCAAGTATGCGCGTCGTTCCGCCTTTCATAACTTCCCTATCCCTTTCCACACCGCTTTCCTTGCGCGCTTTCCAGGACTCGCTTATTCGTGGTATTAATCTCGCTCGCGGACACAACGCGATTAGCCGCGCGTCCGCAACGATTTGCGATTTCACACCGATTTCCAATCTGTGTCACGCTAGTCTGATAACAATTAACCGAGAGGGCGCAGAAGGTGGTGCGGTGGGTAGCGGTGGATAGACAGAGGAGTAAGATTTGCGAAGTAAAGTTGAATAACGCACCCAGAAAAAAATATGATAATGACAATTGTGTAGATGACAACTATACAAGTTTTGTATGTAGAATTTGTAATGTATGTAAGTTTTAATAAACTATATATATATATATATATATATATATATATATACATATATACAGGGTATCTCGTTATTATCACATTATCTTTTAAAGGCGGATTCCTGAGGTAATTTGAATAAAAAGATGCAAAAATGGCGAGGCTATAATACTTTTCAAATTATAAACGATTAAAGTTGCCCAATTATACTGGTTAAAATACGCGCGTTCAGATACGATACAACATACAATGGTACAGGTGCATGCACATGTCGTCCCTTTTCCAAATATTCATACGAAAGTCTCATACATACAACAACGTATGTAATAATAAACTGCCTTTTCTATTATTTAAATAAACATATCGCAAATAATAACAATTTCATCAAAGTGTTATGAATAAAATATCACACAATACATTCATGAAAAGCAATAAGCTGTCACATTTGACGTTTCTTTCAGAGATTTATAACTAATTTCATATCTTATGCAAATTCTCACTTATGTGCATACACCTGTACCATTGTGTGTTGTACCGTATCTGAGCGCGTGTACTTTAGCTAATATAATTGGTCAACTTTAATTGTTTATAATTTAAAAAGTATTATAGTCTCGACATTTTTACATTAGAATTTTTTTCTTCAAATTATCTCAGGAATCCGCCCTTAAGAGATAATGCGGTAGTGGCGGGACACTCTGTATATATTAGGACCTTAACTTAGTTTCCGCCCGCAAATGTTAGATGGCAATGCAAACAGTTCTAGTAGTCATTACTAACGAAACAGGTAGTTTGTGATTAATTTCGACATTTCTCGATAACATTCAGTCAGCATACACAATTATTTTCCTAAACAACAATTTCTTTTGCTTTGTGAAAAATGGAACGCGATAAAGTGTTTTTTCGACATGTGCTTTTGCACTATTTTGATTTGAAAAAA
>NW_022639563.1:660091-679182 GCF_010583005.1 Odontomachus brunneus
ATGGTATCGCCCAGTTGCCAGAAAGATGGCAAAAAGTTGTAGAAAGTGATGGAAAATACTTTCATTGAAATAATTTAAATAAATTTTTTACAATAAATGCTTTTTCTCAGTATTTTTTGGGCGGAAACTAAGTTAAGGTCCTAATATATTACAATTCTACTAAACTCTCTCTTTCTTTTTCTGTCTCTGTCTATACTGTATTATGTTATTTTCTGAACGTGCATCATAATCGTAACGGTGTTTCAATTTTTGTACATCTTTTCTTTATAATTTAACATATTTACTACCACGGTTTATATGGAGGATTTTCTCCATAAACTGTCTCATATTTTTTCTTTACGTAATTAATAACATAGATTTAAAATAGACTGTAAAATAGACTTGGTTTGATAATGTAGATATAGAAGAATATTTTTTTACTGTCATGCATATGTGACATTGATAGCAAACGTATTAAGATACAAGTTGTTTTCTTAAAAAACCTCTGAGCTCACTCCAAAAATTACCGAATTTGTTGGAAAACGGTGATACGTTTTTACGTACCGCCAGTGGTACAATGTCAGCAGGAGAGTCCGACATTTTAGAGTTAAGTGAAGTCAGCTGTTTTATTTTCCACTCGAGGGCGCACATTTAACAAGCGGGATTTCAATTTATCGATCGGAGACGCGCTTTATGACGCGGAAAGTTGCATCGAGTAGTAATAATTTACGTAGCCGTGCGCACCATACGCGATGACGAATTACATCGGTGTGACGAGACTCGATAAGGCAGTCGACCGCGTCCGGAAGAAAAATGCGCACAAAGTCGACGCACGTTGAAAAGTCGACAAACTGGATGTTAAGCTGAAAGCCGCATGTTAAGGGAAGAGTTTTCCGTGTTCTGGCATTATCGTATGGAGCTCTTGGTGGGACTCTCTCCTTGATCGAACTGCAAAATGGTTGAGAGAGAAAGAGTAGGAAGAGGGAGAAGGAAAAGGAGGATGGTTCGTAGAGATGATGATCGAAAGTGCTCCTCTCTCGAGCTTTTGGCGTAATAAGGTCATCGCGTTTGCATACTTCGATACGTTTTAGAAGCAGAATAGATGACTATTACACGAAATGATCAGTCTAAAATTCGTCTTTTTTCGTCTGTATCACCTTATGATGTACGCGTTTAATACTTTTCTAAATGAATTGATATGTAGAGTGTATTTAACAAGATAATTCGGTAATTTTTGACGAAGCTCAGTCTTTAACACTGTATTTGCTAGAACTGTAATTTTTTTTTAGAAAGTCTTGCTTTGTTGGAGAAGCATTTTAAAAATCCTCTGAAACGGGATAAACCCAAGACATAAGTTTATCGGGGCAAATCTGCTTTCCGATCCGATTAGCATTCGAAAAAAAGGACAAAGAATGAAAAAATTGTCCCGAAACTGTCCCAGGATAAACGAGACGTCTAGTCACCTTAATTATAAGTTATAAGAAAAAGGATACATATGTATGTGTGTGTGTGTAAAGCCATATTACAAATCATACTTTATTAAATACTAATTAAATTTGAAATATCGAATGGGACAAAATAGACAAGATTTTACTGTCGTGCAAAACGATGAACACTTTTGTCCTTCGTTTCGAGCTGATTCGTAACTTATCGGAGCATCGCCGGTGTTGATGCATTTCGAGTGTTTCCCTTGTGCAGTCGAATACGTGTTGCGGACGAAGCGCTGCGCGAAAATTAGCGATCGCGCCTCGATCGCTAATGGACGACGCATTTGCGGAAGGGACTCGTATCGATTAATATCAAGGTGGAGCGCGAGCGCGGCGAAGTCAATAGAATTATTCATGTCGTAGATATCACTGACGACGCGTCCCGCTGGTGAGCCTGTGCAGCTGTGTACAAGCGAATAATGCACTCGGCGAATCCTGCCTGCACGCGCGCGTAAACTTGCCCGGGTCCCGTATACGACGGCGAATTATTAACAATAGCGCAGTGCCACGCAACGGGAGGATAATTCTCGATCGTGCCGCCGGTATCAATATGTCGACATTAACCTAATTATTTACTCGCGTGTATTGTGTAACACGCGCTTGTCAAAGTCAAATCCGTGCGCATTACACTACACAAACACACTGCAAATTGGATATTTTCTTCATGTTCATAAATGTCGCTATATAAAAACTCTCACGTTACAGAGATTTGTGTGTCAATTAATTTGTTAATTAATGTGTCGGTTAATAAAAACTTGATTGTTTCAATTGCAAGGGGAAGACTCGTCATTAAGTCGCTCAGTTAGTCGCATATCACTGCAATTACTATTGGTCCGTACCGCTACCGGGTTACACACTGGTTCCGATATATTTGGCGTCGTAGACTAGTCGCGGCTGCCAATTAGTATCGATAGTCCGCGTCTCGAAACCGCGTGCGATCCACCGTACGTTTCTGTGTGCCACGTGGTGCGTGTATCGACTGCGCGCCACTCATTTGTTACACTCTCGCTGTGCACGTGTGTGTACACCGTGTGTGCACAACGCACCTACACGTTCATCGTAACAAATTGCACACGGGACCGTCGATTTCGTTTCGTGATACATTTGTCATCGCGAAAAGTGGACATAGAGTTAAACGCGCAATCGCGGAGACAAAAGCAAGGAATTATTATCGGTCGATGTATCGCGTGGCAGTCTCTATATTTAGAGGTCTCTTTTTATTTCCTTTTTTTTTATTTTTACAAGATCTTGTTCACATTGTGCTGCAAGTGTTTAAACACTATATATATAGAACGTAGTTCCAGCAGAAGATCTCGAATCGTCAAACATCTATTTTATTACGGTATTTTAGAGATACACACATCGTGCGTTGCTGTTACGAGTACGCTCGAATGTTCATTTTGTAACGAGAAATCTCAGTGTTTTTTATAGTTCCAACCGTGACAGAGTTCGCAACGCTCGCGTTCGTACGTATGGTACGGGTAAAATTACACAATCCCAGCGCAGACGTCGATTTCCGTTTAGCACACATCGGCCTGACACGTCGCGGACGTCATTAAAGTCTCACGCGCACACGTGCAGCGTGTACACCGACGTGTCTACACGCACATGCACGGGTCCTTCTAATGTAGGACGCAGCCGACAAGGTTAAATTTAGGATAAGACGGAGCAGTCGAATCTCGAAACGCGCTCACGCGTTGTGTCGTTAGCGCGGCCAATGAAGTGACCGAGCTTTCTTTTTTTTTTCGCATTCCGCGCAAACCACGCACGTGGCCGCGAAAACCCTTTGATCTGTCTCGAGGTCTCGTCTCGGCGAGTGTAATGGAGGGAGAAAGGGGAGGAAAAGTGTATGCGACTGGTCTTCGTCGACGACCGTGACGTGGAAATCGATGAGCCGTTCGCGTAATCTCCGAGTGTCACGTGTCGTCGAACCGCGACACCACGTGTGTTATAGGCACGACAAATAAATACGAGCCGGCCTGGCTGATCGCCAGGACGCGCCATTGTTGTCGCTAATTTCGGGAATACGTACCGTCGATAAACACGGATTAAAAATTGGGGTGAAGGACGAGTTGCGGCGGGCAAGGGTGGCGCAGAAATCGTGACGCAATCTTGACGTGCAATTTTAGGGATCGTGTCGTGACCGGAACGCGCGTTTTTTTTCCCTCGTATTTCCGCTGGCCCCTTTTTGGAGGACACTTATTTCGAGAACTGTACGCTTCGACGGGCTTCTCTTCTCAGTCGGAGTGCCGAGGCGCGAGGTAATCGCCGCTAAGCGGCAGTTAATGAATTTTCGAACTCACCGAAGGCATGCCATTTGCAAGGCGATGCTGCTGTCTCGACGATGCCGCTGATGTACATGCGCGTAAATGTAACTTCTCGAATGTAGCGTAAGGAGACATCTCGGGCTGACAGGCTTCTCTTCGAAGTGTTTTATTAGGCTGTCTGGTATCCGCGCACGGTCGATGATCTCGAACGTTTCCGCTGAGTTTCCCCGCGACCTTTCGACAGCGCGAAATCCCGACATGTCCGGTTCAGTGATACGTCGTCAAACGGCGTGTTCTATTTCAACTCGCGCGATTTAACAGCAAATTTCCCAGGCGATAAGCTATGAACTGGTCCTCTACCACGAAATAGACGAGCGCGCGTTAATTCACGCGACATTCGTCGACATGTGGCCGCCAATGATATCTGTCGTGTGGGTCATCGTGTATATGATGCAACGGAAAATAATACCGGGAAACGGAGATCATCAGTCGTCGAGCAATGCGAAGGGTAAATCAATCTAAATTACATTTCATCGTAATGCATTCCGTTGCTTGAATTTCCCTAACTTTCCCAGCCGATCCGTTCTTCAAATAACACAACAGCCAACTGTAACAATTAAAACGCAAGAACATTTAATCCGTTACAATTGGACGATATTGCGTCGGAATGAGTGATCCAATAAAATTGCACAAATAAGTCATACGCGTGACGCAAAATCGGTTGCGTGAAAAACGAGTGTATGAAGTTGGCACCCCACTTTTTGAAATTTATAATTTTGAAAGTTGTTCCAGATTGTTTTGACTTTGTACCACATTGTTCCAAAGTAATATTGCTTCATTCGAAACGGTTTTCGAATAAAACAAAAAAAATGATTTTTTGAGCTGGTACTCCACTTTTCGAAAATCGAACATTCTGATACAGCAATAGATTGTTCTAGTTATTCCAAACATTGTTCAAAAAGAACAAATCGATAAGTTGAATTATAAATCCAAAAAATGAAAAAAATGTTTTTGACCTGGCACCCCATTTTTTTAAAATAAAGCATTCCGATACCGATATAGATTGTTCTAGTTGTTCCAAACATTGTTCCAAAAGCACACATCAATAAGTTTAATTATAAGCCCGAAAAATTAAAAAAAAGTTTTTTGACAAACAGTCTATCGGACCAAGAGTAAACTTATACTATTTTTCTTGTTCCAACCGAGATCTTTTTGTTCTGAGTTGTTCTAGGCTTAAGAATTATAGTTTTAGAGTATGAGACTCGTAGCGTCATCCGTTCTCCGAAAATTCGAAAAAAAATCGATTTGACAGCACCCGACGTCTAGAGAAAATACATGCTTTCTTGTTCCAACTGAGATCTTTTTGTTCTGAGTTATACTAGGCTTAAACGACGAAGCAATTTCACTTTATTTTGTCATGACATTTTGTAATTATTTCCGCCAATTTTCCTATAATAAAGATTAATTTTTGTAAGAAATCATTTTTTTCTTGAATTTTTGTCACCTTAGAAATATATTTCAATCATCCTTATTTTCAGTCATCCAAATAATTATACTTTTTTAAATCAGTATATAGAACTTTTTTTTTAAGAAAATAGTTTCATCTAAAAAAACCTGAAAATATTTTTGTTAATTTTAATATGTTGTTAAGTTATGAATTTTTTTTACAAAATTACAGTTTTTGTCGATTTCGGCAAATTTAAATTGTTATTGCAAAAAATTGTTAATAAATGACTAAAGTAACTATTGGAACATAAAATATAATCTCTCTAGAGTATCCCAGAATTTTTTCAGATTTTTTAGATGAGTTTAACAAAAAAATGTTACAGGACTTAAAAGGGTCACTGTGCAAATGGCGTTAGTAAAAAACATAATGCAAACGGAGGGTTAAAAATATTTTATGTTTCTACATAAATACATATATTTACATTGCCTTTAGCTTGAACGGAAAGTTTTTTTGGCTTACACAACAAGTCGTCATATTCAACCAACAAAAAGTTCTATATACTGATTTAAAAAAGTATAATTATTTGGATGATTGAAAATAAGGATGATTGAAATATATTTCTGAGATGACAAAAATTCAAGAAAAAGATGATTTCTTACAAAAATTAATCTTTATTATAGAAAAATTGGCGGAAATAATTACAAAATGTCATGACAAAATAAAATGAAATTGCTTCGTTTAAGCCTAATATAACTCAGAACAAAAAGATCTCAGTTGGAACAAGAAAGCATGTATTTTCTCTTGACGTCGGGTGCTGTCAAATCGATTTTTTTTCGAATTTTCGGAGAACGGATGACGCTACGAGTCTCATACTCTAAAACTATAATTCTTAAGCCTAGAACAACTCAGAACAAAAAGATCTCGGTTGGAACAAGAAAAATAGTATAAGTTTACTCTTGGTCCGATAGACTGTTTGTCAAAAAACTTTTTTTTAATTTTTCGGGCTTATAATTAAACTTATTGATGTGTACTTTTGGAACAATGTTTGGAACAACTAGAACAATCTATTGCGGTATCAGAATGTTCGATTTTCGAAAAGTGGGGTGCCAGCTCAAAAAATCATTTTTTTTGTTTTATTCGAAAACCGTTTCGAATAAAGCAATATCACTTTGGAACAATGTGGTACAAAGTCAGAACAATCTGGAACAACTTTTAAAATTATAAATTTCAAAAAGTGAGGTGCCAACTTCATACACTTGTGAAAAACCCTTTCCGTTTTGAGTTTAATTGCGTGATGGATCAGCGCGACGCCGTTCGCTGGTGGTTTGTCCGACTGATCACGTCGATCACATCGAGCAATCGCGAAGTGAACGCACTTGGTTCGACGTGAAACGCCTCTTCCGCGGCAATAAAGCCGTGTGCCACGTGGAACTCATGGACTGTTTCGCAACAGAGATTTACGAGCGGTCACAATATGGAGAATTCAGCTGCGCCGGGCATGCTGCGGACGCCGCTATGCGACTTCTATCTCGATTTCTATGCTCGAACGTAATTTGCATGATTTAGATGCAAGGTCACGTTAGGCTTTGCGGAATTCGTTATGGCACGTACGGGACGCGCAATACCGAACGTCGAATTAGCGGATTAATTGGGGACCAGCTGGCTGTGGGAATGCGCGTCGATTGTTTCGCGTCTGCCATATGGAATACCCGTTGAAAATCCGCCTCGCGGCGTCTTTCGCCGCGAACATCGAGAAAAGCAATCGGATTGCCGTTGGTGCAATCGCGCGCGTAGTAATCGAACTCTGTTCTTACACTTTGCGACGATTAGATACGCGTTTTCTATGATTTTCCCCGCGCCTCGGAATGGGAATCCAAGTCAGAGTGTTACGTAAATTAGCATTTGGCGGCGTTTCAAACCGGCGGTCAGCCTCTGGCGCGCGTTTTCGCACGAAGGTCGAGAAAACCCCGCACAATGCCGATTTTCCAATTAAGTGGAATCCCGCCGATTTATTTGGAGAATCTCTCAGCTTCGGTGAAACTCTTTGTCGGAAAGAGCTTTGGCGAGGAATATTTAGCGATATTGAATTTCTCCTCGCTCTGTCTCGGTGTCTCTCCGTAAAGCGACACGGCCTCTCGAATTTTCTAGTAGCTTCACAACGATAAGTAGCGGGATCTTATTGACTCGATATTTTATACCGACTGCGCAATCTATCTTACGTCAACGTGTCGGTGTAAAATTATTTTTTTACAATACAACAGATATCTTTCCGTTGCCAATGATCAGGAAGAACGATCTGCGCGATCGCGAAATTCTTCCATTGATTGATCGCTGTTCGACGTTGAGATCCTCGCGTGCTGCTCTTCCCGGCCCACTTCGTTGTGACTTTTTACTTTTTAGTCGTACAGCACTCTCTCGCGTATGTTCGTAAAGACTTATCATCTTCGAGATCGGGAAAGCCAGGAGTAGACAAAGTTTAGATAATGAAGGTGGAAGATACGAGCGGTGTAACCTCCGTTAATTAAATAACGCTGTGTTCGTGCGCTTAGAAAAGTGTCTGAGACGTGTCTTTCTCCCGCCCTGTCTCTCGCTCGTCTTTCTCATCCACTCAGTCCGTACTCATCCCGCACGGTTCTCCTCCATCCCTTTCAGCCTCGTGACGCACAATGAGACGAACCGTGTTGGCAGGTCTAGTTAACGGAATACGAATGAGCCCTCGTCGCGAAATAATCTTCATATTGCGTTAAATCGATTTGCGGTTGCATATGGATCGTTACAGAGCGTCAATTAATAGCAACGAACTACGCTTATCACGTACCATTTATTGCCGCAGCTGTATTCTCGAGTCTACATAATTGAACAGTATATTATGTTTTCACATCGATTAATCCACGAAGTTACACATACCTATCATATGTAAAATATTTTATACTGTTATACTGCCGTTAAAATTCAAAGTCACTATTTTTTTCCCCTTTAAAACCCTATAAATTTTGTCTGAACAATTTTTGTGTCTGCCGAACTCAGTTTTTGAAATATTCATTTATTCGTCCTTGGTTTAAAATTGAACAACCTGTAAATTAAATATGCATGTATCCTATATTTTAAAAGTTAATTGTTTATATTTAAAAAACAAAACAATATTCAAAGGTTAGGTATCATTGTGTTAATTAGTGTTCAGACATTCGTACTTTTATCTTACTATTCGCGACTGATTGACTGATAATTGCACAGCCATCCATCATGGAGTGTAAGCAACGCGTGTCAGTAATTAAGTGTTTTTAGACAGAATACCGCGAGCAATTTGGCACATCGATACGCGCCGGGTCAGACGCTTACAGTTCACGTGCTCGTCACGAGTCCGCGAGACAGGTCGAACAGCTGACGCGTTCGTCCAGCTCGTCGCGTCGCCTACCTTGCCGTCTGTCTCTGAAATTTGCCGGGGGTTACCCAGGCGTGACGTAGATGTATGCTATTCTGGTCGGCTCGTGACGTAGTCCTCAGGACACCCAGAAATAAACTCAAGTAGCAAGATGCTGGCCGCGCGTAGTCCCTCTGTCCCCGTCGTCTCTCCTCTTCTCGGTTCGTGCGAGCTGCAATTCGACGATTACTGTGTCACGGACAAGCGTGTATTGACGAGCCATTAAAGGCTCTAATTGTGCGTCAATAAGAGATGTCGCGATTCGCGCGAGGTTTCGATCGCGGAAATTCGCCACAATTGGAATAACAATCCCGAACGCTTCGCTTTTCAAACGTTTTCTTCTTTTACTCTTCCTTCCTGCCTCTTTATTCTCTCACTTGAGACTCGAGGTTTATTTATGCACATTGACCACTGTGGAAGTTTTCTCTCTTCCGGACTGATCGAGGACGTGTGAGAATGTAGATTTCATAACTATGCCTTACCACAGACAAGAAAAGTTCCCCTCGGGCGATCCTGCTTTACGAGGCGTTTTCAAGGCCTTTTATTCCCGCGATCGTAAAATCGCATTATGCCCCCCCAATAACGGACGAGCGCCCGGTCGATTCGCCCGATTGAGAACGGGGAAAAAAGTTGACTGTAGCGCGATAAATCTTGGCCGCCTATTTTCTCCTAGCCACTGCCGTCGTTTTTCTCTTAGTTTTGCGGTTAGTACTTCAAGATCCGATTGAGCCCTCTCTCACTCTCCCTTTCGTTCAATTTATCTCGATAAATTCTCGCTCTCCTCTTTTTCCTTTCAATTTTTGCTCTTATGTGTATATATGCGTGACTGCATGACGGGGCTGAGATTACGAGATTGTACGAGAATAACTCGGAGGTGACCGCGGTGGACAGGTATATACGCGGCCGTTTAATTCCGTTTAACGTCGTTTCGCAGATGCAGATATAATGGACCGATACCCCGACACAGAACATTCTCTCTCTGAGACGGAAAATTTATAGTAAAACGGATTCGCGTACCAATCGTCGTTTGCCGTAATATCGCTGAGCATAGTCTTGGCAACGGGGCTATATACCAGGTAAAAGGTTCTCTGCAACGGGTCGGTGCATTCGCGCGCGCGTGCTGGATCCGAAAGATGTTACGGCTCCAAGCGCGAATAAGAAAAATTTAATTAGCGCGCCGCTATTCGCCGGCGCTTTTCTCTCCTCTCGGATAATGGAGTAACGCAGCCAGGTGGCCACTTGCCGACGTTGCCGCGATAGGAAGAACGACGGGTAGGGCCGGAAAATGGGAGAAGAACGGTGGTCGTTGGTACACGCCAGGGCTTTGCTCTATTTTCCTTTCCCTCAAAGTGGATCTCGCCAGAGAACGATGGACGCTTTTTCGCGGCCGACTGCATCAACCCGGCTCTTCCTTCCTCCTCTGCCTTTCTTCTCTTTCTTTCTCCCTCTCTCTTTCTCTCCCTCTCCTTCTGTTTCCTCCTTTCCTTCGTTTCTCTCCCTTTATCGCGTTTTACGTCCTATCTCTGGTAGCCTTCATAAATATATTTCCGCATGGCAAACGCCGCCTTTAAACCTCGCGACTCACGCTCTCGGTGCATTTGTCCTTCGCCCATATACGTCGCGAGCGGGCTTCTTGTCCGCCATGAAGGTGAAATTTATTCCTTTACGTGTCTGTAGGTCATACAGGGATCGCGCGCGCGATGACGCATTGCGTCGCTGAATCGAGAACAGCGATTGATAATGGCCGAATTTGATATACGGACTTTCTTCTTTAGTTTTACAATTGTAGAGAAATTGTGAATAGCTCGATAAGCCTCCATGAAGAAGTATTATTTTCCACGTAAAGTTAAGCGCGACAGTAGTACAACTTGAACGGTGATAAATAAGAGAAACACTCGAATGGCATTCGTATTTTCGGGGAATAAATTGTATTTTCTTTTGAAACACGAACACACATCGTGCTTTGTTCTTCGATAGTATTTACTGGTAAATCGAGGCGTTTACTGAAACAGCGGCTTATAACGAAGTAGCAACTTATAATGATTTATTTGATGACAACGGAATGTTTCGATGGCACCTCGTTATTGTGGTTTGCACGACTTTCGTAAAAGTAATCAAATTCTAAAAATCTTTTACCGTGATTCTATTTGCTTCGATATTACGACGATGTATTCATCATGTAAATTCCATTTATAGCTTCATTCATTCATCGTCATTAGTATTCGTCGTCATTAGTAATGAATATATTGGTCGCACATATAATAACGATATATATTTTGGCTGAATTCTAAATATAATTTATTTCTTAATTGAATTTTTTGTCCTTTCGGAAATTTAATTTTACTGTTGTATTTGTACCTTTCCGACAAAACGCATCGAACAACGCAATCTCCAAGTTTTTGCAAACTCGCTATTGAGTCCGGCCATTATTTCGTATATTGTGAGTGATTTTTATATTTTTTTCCCCTTTTGGAAGGACGACGAGAATTTTCAACGTTTTGAGTATTATATTCTTTGCTTTGTGCATGACGTTTTTTTCGCTCTTATTTTTATTGACGTACAGTGCAGAACGCCCGCGAGTGAAATTTCCATGCAAATATAGAATATTTCCTGCCATTTTTAAATAAAATCCAGTTTAAAAATCGAACCAAAAAATTGCGCGCAATTTCAGTGATCTTTATTTAATTCGCACAATTTACTGTGTAAAGTCCGTTTATTCTTTGAGAGTTTTTGAAAGAGGTAGTGATCACAAAATTTTCGTGTAAACGTCGAAGCGTCTTGATTTCGGCAAAGCTTCGGTGGATTCTGGAAACTCAACAAAAATCAACTCACGGGAAGGAACTTCTCGTCGTCCGTCCTCTCACGTTTGACTTCTCGCGCGATATAACTTACGTAGTTAAAATTTTAGATCTGACGAAGCATTTGGTGGAAAAATATCCGCTGCGAAGATTCGTTGGAAGTTGAGTTGAGACAAGTCAGAGACCCCGCAATGCAAAATAGTTGTGCAAATTAGCAATGATAAATAAGTGGAGAGCCGCGGAAATGACCTAGTTTCTTATTTTCCGACTTTCGACCAAGATGTTCAAATTTGCGCACATACTTTATGCTTACAGCACGTAAATTTCCGAATAAGCATAGCGGTTAATTATCTTGCGGCGAAATGTACGGGCACGAGGATCAGATCTATAGATTTTGTGTCGGCATAGCCTCATAAATGCTGGGTCATAGGTCAAGGTTGTTGCGAACAGACTCAATCTCACGTGCCATTTACTTTTTTGCGACCTTTACACGGGTGATTATGATCACCTCTTTCGTGACTGCGTATGCAGAAAATTTCATATTTAAACGCTTTATATGCATAAAGACCGCCTTGCTTTATCTCTCGCAACATTCTGGAAATATACGCACGTCTGTAACGAATTTTTCGCGGTATATATCGGCTGTATTTCTTCTTTGTTCTTAGCCTCGTAATTACATTACAAAAGCTTTCCTGCGTAACGAGGGTATCATCTATATCGCGAAGATGCGAAGCGGAAAAAATCACTGTACTTTGAAAAAAATAAAGACACAAATATCAAATGGAAGAAAAACAGAGCTCTCTCTCTTTTTCTCAAAATTTTGATAAAAACTGTTAAAAGTCGGGAAGAAGCCGATTGATTCGCCCTTGCAACTTTATCTTCCATTATCGTGACAATCGGGTAAAGGGAAGTCGATCACCTAGCACCCGGATATAACGTCGTTTCTGTGTGGGGTAGCTACGTAACCTTAGAGAGCGCGGAAGTAGGTCAGGGATGCAGGTATTCCACGGTGCACCAAGCTGCGCGTTGCAGCCTGCACTCTTGCATCGTCTTATTTTTATTCCTACTTGGCGGCAAGTTGTTTGAAAAACTGGAAACTCGCGTCTACGATTATTCCTCCTCGATACGCTCCGGACGCTCGAGAGTCTCCTTTTGTCATCTATGGCGTAACGTGATTGCTCGAGCGTATTATCGGAACGATGATTCGTCGACGTACTGCTAAACGGGATTGTGTTTGTGCTTGTTGTTGCAGGTGAGTCCAATCGCTTTGCTGAGTACCAGGAAACTCCTGTGACTAGGGGCTTCACGCATCGTCCAGCCCGCAAGAACGCAGGTACGATAATACGACGTATTATCTCTCTGTCTGCAGGCTATCGTTTGTTTCGCGTAAAATCTATTTTTATCGCTGTTTGGATCTGCCAGTTTCATAGTCCGCGTTATGCACACGCACGCGCTACGGAATTGCATAAATTCATCCGATGGTCGCGGCCGTCGTAAAATTCTCATTCGTGGAACAAACAAACCGCTTAGCAACGACGATTCTCAGTATTTTCGTTCCCTTGGCACATTTTTCAAGCAATTTTGTACATTTTCCATTTCTCCGTCTATATAAGTGCGGAAATATTCAAGCGTTCGCGCATAGAATAAAAGTCATTTCACAATTTTACTTCGCGAGGAATAATACATGATCATAATATAATATAAATAGGGGATGGGATGTGCGAATATGAGAAACGTATCTTTAAAAGATACCACTTCCTCGCGGATCTTTCGCGATACGCGCATTAAACCAACGCTGGACACACGCTCCGTTTGCAACGTGTATTCTCATGAATTACAGTCACGTACGTGCTGTTCAGTTCAGACGAGCCATAGAACGCAGTGAAGTTCGCCGAACACGTTTCGCCGAACATCCCTTATCGCGGCGGAATTGCTCGGGACGGTGCGAATCGCGAAGTCCGGAGACGGTGGCGAAGCCGAAGTACAGTGATTCGCGCTTTTTGCTCCTTGAGTGAGCTTTACGACTTCAGAAACGCACGGCAGTAACGGCGCACTACCGGTCAAGCTTTGCATCGCTTTTCATCGCGGTGAAATTACAACCGCGCCCGGACACAACCGAAAGTACACAGGAAATAGTGCCATTAAATTTGACTGCAGTCGCGTCTGTATGACTCCTGCCGTATCGCTTCAAGCTGTACTTGCTACATCCGCGCGGAAATTCCATCAATTTCTCCGAACTCGCGACTATTTTCTTTTTTCAGGAAAAAACTGACTTCTCTCTCTCTTTTATTTATTTTTATCTTTTTATTTATTTTTGAAGAATGTGTCTCTTTTGGGTGTTTCATTGTCGTGAGAAAGATCGATCTTACGCAATGACAAAGACTATTTTTACGTACGTCTCGTGAAGTGTGACGGAAGTTACATGTGTGCTCGCGCCATTAGGAGCCCGAGAATGGCTCCGAGAATAGTGTCGTACTTCGCGTTAGGCCGAAACGAGAGATATTGGCATGTCCCTCGTTATTCTTTGACGCAGCTCGCGAAACGGATGGAGGGATACATATTGCATGGCAGCTGCAACCGAGACACCCGTTGAGATTTCGCTTCGTCGGAGAACAACGGCTAGGTTGTCTTTTCCGCGATGGTAGAGGCACGAGGGGAAACTCGAATGGTTATTGAAGGAAATAAGGTCACCAAAAGAAAATTGCAGACTGTCACGTGAAGCATTTCTCATGCTTTGATTCTTCGTTGAAAGAATCCCTGAAATGCGAAGCCAGAAATAACAGTCTGTACTGAGACTTTTAGTTGGCACGTGTCTTTCCAGTAGTTGTATCTGCCAAGAATATTCATTCGTGACCGTCATAATCACATCTGTTTGTTATAAAGATAAAAAACTGGCAATGAAGTCGGGGACATATATTTCCGAGTCGAAATTTGGGTTCTACGTTAACCCTGCAGCTTCCATTGAACTTGAAGTACCAATTGAGAATCTTTTGATGCAACAAATGGTTACTTTTTTTAACTTCAAGAATCAATTAAGATTCTACTATATACCTACGTTTAATTTTTATTTTCAACAAGTCACATATATTAATTGCATTATACTCAATTGCAGAGAATTATATAATAAGCAAATATTAGATAATAATCTAATTAAGGTAAATATTAATCTAAGGTAAATAGTTAAATGAATAAGTAAATTAACAAACGGTACTTTTTATCTTTATTATTATTATTTCCTCTTAGAAATTTTGATAGGAATTGATTTTTTGAAAAAGGTAAAAAGAGGAGTTGCTCTTAGCTATTAAATCTTGTTTTCTATATTTTTGGAGTCAACTCCTAATCCTTTTCATGGCTAGACGCTTGATGGCGGCATAGTACAAGTAGATCGAAAACACAATGTTAACTAATGATCGCGTGTTAATTAATGACGATCGATAATACGAGTGATATGAGATATTTCGATACGTACCGCGTATGCCATCTGATAATTAGTTAATTTGACAATTTAACCAATTCAAGGATTCAGAATATAGTTTATAGTGTTGATTTGTCGTGATTTTTCGACCATCGAATGTGTTGGTCATTGTTTGTCGGGTGACAACGACTCGCGACTGACGGGAGGTGACTTTGACCCTTCTGAAGCTATCAATGCTTGGTCGTCTCACGCTTTGTCTGTGTTTACACTTGTCCGTGGGTTATTACACCTCGAGCCGTCAAGTGACGCACATACCGCGACGCGTGTATCAACGTTTGTTTACAATTGCTCGGGTTACCGTCGGGGGTGACGGAACATTTCGTTAGCTATTAAAATATTTAATCGCAGAATTTCGCACGTTGGCATGTCGCGTCAGTCAACACGCGCTTCTCCGATCGGATCGTATCTACGCGAGTGTCAGCTGGATATTTGTCGGACAATCGAAGTGAATTCATACCTTCTCAAACATGCGCACTTCCCGCGCGTATTCGCAGTTCCTCGGACGAATTTATCGTTTCGTACTTAAATTCACGGCTCGCACGGCGCTCGATCGACGCGGCTAATTCTCGGAGAGCCGAAGTCGCGCGGGAAGACGGATCGTTAAATTAAATAGGCACGCAGGAGGGAGACGTTCGCGTTAGCGAGCCGCAATTGCTGCCTCCCCGACGAGCGATTTTCATGAATATTCATTTCGCATCCTCTTGTGAGCCTCATAAACACGGTTAACGTTCTTGCACGAAATGTGAATGTATATACTCTCGTTTCCGTACGTACGGCTGCGCACTTTCTTAATTAACGGAATTCGGCTGTCCTCAGGAAAGAAAAATTCGAGTAGAGCTTCGCAAATTGCGTTACATAGCCTTGTTCGACGAACAGTTAGCGGTTGCTGTTAATTTTATAATCAATCGTAAACCGGAATTGATTAACTCCCCAGATCAAACCAGACAAATTGAACTACCTTAACAAACCAAATTTGTAACTATCTTATCTCTCTGTTGATAGTAGACAGATTAATGGGTTAAAAGTAAATTAGCAAAGAAGTTAGCGTTTTCCCTTTCCTTTTGTTGTAACGTGCGGCGGTAATTTTAAATCTTTCTCTCTCTCTTTCTCTACTGTTATGTCAATGCGCCTCTCTTGGTTGTCGTTCCATGATGCGCCGAACCCGCTGATAACATTTCCACCGACCTCGCGCTTGTTGACCTCCTTGAATGCCAAGAATACCACTTTGAATTTAATTATTTCGTAAATCACAGTTCGTTCCTCTTCTCGTACGCACAAATGCGCGCCTGACTGTGTGAAAACTACTCTACAGTCGAAAAAGCACTGTGTTCACCGATTCCAATTGCTCCGATGACATTCGCAGAAATTCGATTTGCCGTTACAATCGCTCCTTTTTTTTCTTCACCGCAGCTGCGTTCACAGTGCACCGGCGCGTTTTCAGCGTTGGGCAAAAGCGTCATTTGTCGGCGATTTCGACGAATTTAAAAGTCAAAAGGCAAGGAAACGACCGTAAGCGAGAATGAGATTGTAGGATGTGCATCGCGGATTTTAAATTAACTCGCCCGCTCGCGGAACTTACTTTACTTTACATCGTGCCCCATTAATCCCGCTGGCCGTGGGGAAACAGTATTCTCGTGGTTATACATTCCCCGCGAATTTCTTATGACCCTACGGGACCATCTAGGGACGCGCGAACTGCGGACGGACGCATTCAAACTCGGGGCTCGCCGTCGGATCGCCGTCCGTCGTATTACACGTGGCGACGAGAGAGACGGTTGCGACTGCAGTTACGTCGTCGGCACCGCAATCGCGCTGCACTGCGGCCTCCTGGAGCGGGTTAGCCGTCAGCGGGGTGTAAATGGCACCGACGCCGTAACCGCGCGTAAATCATGCACGGCGAAAATTTTAGAGTAAAAATTACTATAGCATTTTGTAAGCAGTAGGTCGACACTCTGCAATAATTCACCATGTCTTTCATTTATTTGCTATTTATCTTACTGAAATGTGCTGAAACTTTTGCTACGTTTCTAGCGAAATTTACTATGTTCCTTAGCAAGACAGATCTTACTGATGATAATCTAATTCTGGACTATTAGAAACATATAGTTAAACTGAAAAGAATTTGAATAAATTGAAAAGAATATGAAAAAAAAGAAAGAAACTATAATATTGTTTCCGTAGACGTCGTCGCTGTCGTTTTTTCGCAGAGTGCACCGATCGACGCACGCATTGCGAAAATTTTCTTCCGCGCTTTGCAAGTCCCGTAGCGCCAATTCATGCGGAATTACGTCGCGTACTTTCCTCTTATTTCCCGTAACGTGGCGCACGTGTAGAAACGATCATTCCGCTCGTCGTGGCTGCTTGAAATTCACGTCGGGGATACATACGCGTTCCGCTCCCGCCGTTCGTCTAATGTTTTGGCGTGCTTCGACGCACGTATGCGTTATTGCGTCTCGCATCTGTCATTGATGCATCTTTGATGATACCCAGCCGCGCTGGGCATTCGTACTGCTCAGGACTTATCGACCAGGCCGACGAGGACTGGTTCGCTGCGCCAACACAGTTAGGGTCGAATAAGCCTAGATTAGCGAGTCTCTCGCCGCCGCTTTCCTAGATTATGTAGTCTCACCTGCGATATAGACGGAGAAAGAAGATTTACTTAACCGAAGTTAGCGCTAAGCTAACGTTGATACAACCGGCTCTCAGGCGGGGAGAATTTCATTAGATTAATCCCGGGCGTTTCCTGGCCGCGCGTAAAATTTATCCCGTCACAAATACACGCGCGCGATCTGGAAAGTACGCGCGCGCTGTGCGGCGATGATTATGCACCGCCGCCCGCCGAAAGGAATTAGCGAGAACCGGGGGAGATTTGAGGTCGCTTCTAAAGCGCACGGACGCAATTCGCTTGCCGCAAGGTTCCCGCGGGTCATTTACTTCGAAACAATTTAGGTCCCGGCCGCGTGCGAGCGCTCGCGGCACTCGGCTGTCGTATACGTCAGTGTCGGGATGCGACCCGATGCGCCGACCGGTCCTCGACCTGCACCACTGAGAAATCCGCTTTGCTTCCGCAGCACTTTCCGCTCCGGTCTTCCTTGCGCTTTCCACCCTCGCTCTTCTTTCTTTTTTTTTTATTTGCGCCGTATTCCTTATTTAGCAGCCGTGGCGAACTCGAGCAGGAGATTTTACCCGCGGCCTGTGGAAGCATCGGGAACGCGCGGGCGAGGAAGTGGTTCGCGGCCGAGAAAATTCGTGGCGCGGTTACTCGTACAACATACGTGCGCACACATACATACATACACACACAGGAAGATACATAAATATTTAAACATATAGAAATACATATGAGTATATATGTTATTTTCCTCGTTCTCCGTCAGGTAGTAAGCTATAAGAACGCGCTGCCGCCGGGATAGACGAAGGTGCGCGATAGAACAAAGTTACTTAAACTAATTGTACTCGCGCGAAACATAATAGAATAAGGTGAAAGTACCAATTTTCAGAAATATTATTTAGCCTAATCCTGGACATTCTTATTATTTTAGTATTTAAATATTTGGATTTTTGAAACATAGAATACATAGAACATTTGTACATATATTTTACGTTGATAGTTTAAACACTCGTATTTAAAAAAAACTAAGATAATAAGAACGTGAAAGATTAGATATCTGAGAATTGGTATTTTTACCTTACTTGGACGAATATAACGTATCTTTTAGAACAAATGTAAAAGGTTAAAATACTAATGCTCGAAGATGTACCTAATCTTGGACATTCTTATTGTTTTAGTCTTTAAGGGGGGAAATCCAATTAGAACTTTCAAAAAATCGAATTTTTTTTTTTGCATAAAATGTTTATTTAACATTGTAAGAATATGTTCCCAACGTTTTAAATCGAAATTCGCAGCCGTTCGGAAGTTATGGCCTCCGAGCGCAACAAATCTCTTGAGCAGCGTCGAGGCTCTAATAGCACGCAGCAGGTATACTCACCCGGAGCGGGGATTTTACCTTTCAGGGCTGCGATCCAAAACGTATAGAGATGTAATTATAGTTTTACTGTAGGTTTTGGAACGCACCCCTGGTAGATGGCTTTTATTTCTATTGTTACGTTTAGTCGAAACCGTTGGGTCCGTTGGCGCTGGCATCGAGCAGAACCGGTTTTCAGTTTAGCTCCGAAGTTCGGCCTGTACAAAACGACAGTGCAAATTCGAAATGTCC
>NW_022639563.1:679758-692832 GCF_010583005.1 Odontomachus brunneus
ATGACATCAGTACAATGTCGGTGAACCTAAATGTTTGTGAAAATTATAATAAAAAATCACTTATTTATTGCAAAAATTGTGCAGAGAAAACGTCAAAAAATGGAAATTTATTTTCATAAGCGTTTCATATTCAAAATTTTTGACTTTTTTCAATTTTTTTAGGTTCAATTACGAATTATGGGTATAAATAATAAGAATTTTTTCGCTGCCTGTTATAGGATCAATATCACGGACGCCATTTGTCCAGCAGCTGAGCAACTCGCACGCGTACCTGCCAAATGGGATGCTTCATATGTCCGCCATTTTTAAATATTTTTGGAAAAAAAAATACGTATGGACAGTCCAAAACATATATAAATAAATGTTTAAGTTTGAAAAATATAGAAAAATTCTTTCTCCTACAAAAAAATTCTTGAAAATAGCTTATTTTTCCTCGTTCTAATTGGATTTCCCCCCTTAAATACGGATTAGTCTTTAAATACGGTTTTAGTCTCTAAATACGTTTAAGCTTTCAGCATAGAACATATGTATATATTCCATGCACGTATCCTCTATGTTGAAAATTTAAATATTTATATTTAAAAACTAGAATAATAAGAATTTATCCAGTATTTTTTAGGCACGTATCTGGGCATTGGTACTTGTACTTTACGTGCGAGAAGATGACCAATAATGTTCATCGTTGCATCGTGGTCGGTAATTAATCGAGAGGTGGCTTGTTTTCTCGATACAATATGGTTTCTATACACGCTATTAAATTTTAAATCGGTGTTACTGCAGTTTGATTAACTTTGAATTATGGAATTGCAGAGTATGCCGTTTCTGATTGAAATCTAGTTAAATTCGATTGATGATATTCGAAATGTTACGTGGTTTCGTGTTTTGGGAAACGTTGGACTATCGGCTCGCTCTCTTTCGAGTGGTATTATCGCGATCGCATGAAATTTTCAGTTATTATCACAATTTATTGAAAATTCGAGGCAAAATGGAGCAATTACTTCTGCGGAACCGCAAGGATCTTGTTTGCCTTTATGGTGTCGAGTAAAGTGCACGACCACAGGCAACTATCGATCTCCGAAGTGCGCGTTAAGCCGTAATTTTGATAAAGTTCACGGCGTTCTGACGTAAATTCCACGCCGCCCCTCGCAGATTTTTGCGGCGCGTATAAATCCTTCCTCCCGAAAGGGGAGTTTAACGTTGCGACTGTGCGACACTTCGTGCGACGTTTCTTAGACTTTACGATCCTGAGCTCTTTATTCGTGACTTACAGCCTGGCGTGCAGGCTGATTCATTTATGAAGGCGCAAGGCGGTCGAAGAGACGTCTGGGCGTTCGTCAGGAAATCGATTTCTTCCGCGGAATCTTAAATATCATTTCTTTTTTGCTTAGCATGACGGAAGTTTGCCCCTGTGGGACGTCAAGTCCGCTCTACATGATTTATAATTCGTGCGACTGACTTGTGGATAGAATTATATTTGCGAGAGAACTTGAACGAATAATCGGTATTGCATATACACGCCGGCGAATATGTGGACGCACACATATTTAATAAATCGTCAGATGTTTTTCGCATTATACGCGCCACGTAGAAACTGGAATTTAATCTGGAATTCTGTCGCCAATTACGAACGGCGGGCTTTAGATTAAATCATATAAAGTGGACTTTAGGGAGAAATGAGGTGGAATAAAAGTCGCATCGGTGCGAGGTGCTTTCCCTGCGAAAATCCCGCATTTGTTACGCATTTTCGTAACGCGAATAGCGGATTTGCGATGGGAGAATTATCATTAATTCCAGACATCATTCTCCGGTCACGATTAAATTGCTTCTCCGACAAAAGGCAAGGAGAAATGCGGAGGAGAGCGCGCTACGCAACGCTCTCTGCGATTTCAGGTATTGATCAAAACTCTGCCGCCGCGTTTGTTATAGTCGCCGTTAATTAAAGTGCGGGGATGCTACATCGTTTCGAGATAGCTCCGCCGCGCGTCATCGTTCACCCTCTCCCCCCCGCAGCCGGAGATCTCCCAGCTTTGAAAAAAATCGGAACGCGTGCGGCCGTCAGACGAAATGCCGGATTCGATCATTTTTCGTCGCGGAGCTTTAACGGCTCGTTAATCGGCAGCGTGTTTCACCGTAGTCGGATTTATCGGCCAAGTTTTTGGTGTCCATCAATGACGCGACGCGATGTAGCGCGGGGATAGAAATAGTCGACTGAGGGATAGGTAACAGGGTGAGAGAAGAAAGAGCTCTGAGTACCGTCGCATCCACGGTGGAATGTATTGATCACGATACTGGAAACGGTCGTAACTTCCAGGCGAATTGAAAATTTCTCGCGCCTTTTTTGCCACGTCGCTCCGCTCATCGATGCTTCGTTTATTCCGACGTGCTTGAACGTCGAGAAATAATGTTTTTATCATTTACGATATATATCTGATATATGCGCGACTCATAGAGTCGTATTAGTAATCGTTACTTGAAACATACCTCAGGTGAGATACTCAGATTTGAATTTAGAGTTGGACATGAATCTTTCGGCTAAGTCGCGATTGCAAATGTCGCGTATATTGTGTGATTAAAGTAAAAAGCTCAAACTCTAAACTGATATCCGAGTATCAAGTGTCAAGTAATAACTATTAATACGGGCCAAAAATATGTAGAATGGATTGTGCATTGCTATAAAAGGGATGAAGTCAACATTAATAAATAATGCCTAATTATCTAGTTGGCGGGGAGAACGAAGGAGGAGAAGCGATCACATGATCAGAGCGCGTCCTCTCTTTCTTTCATTTCTTCTACACGCTAAGAGAACAAATATCTAAGAAATAAAAAATATCTATTCGGTTAGTAATAACATATTTACTTATATTAATATGAGAGAGAAATATCCTTCAAATAAGAAAATATAAATTTTCTTAAAACATGGAGAAAACCTGGAGAAAACACTTTAGTTTTTCATAGAAGCAATCATTTATTCCATTTAAATCAAAGAATTCCACCAAATAAATATTTATTATTTTTTCTCTCAGCGTATATCTCGTTACTCTTAGAGTACTGCGTGACAGAGAAAACACTTGGCATATGTCTGTCTTTCGATCTTGTCATTGGTCGTCTCGTAAGAATCCGCAGTCTATTTCATAAGTTTATGCACGATCGCGTGGATTTGACCAAGTTTGTGCGGTGTTAGAAATGAATTGCGAGATGTCGTGGGACTGTCGAGTTATTCGCGGAACAGAGTGAGAGAGAAAGAGAAAGAAACTATGTATATATGGGCTGTCGAGTGCTTCGAACGCGATAACTTCGTTCGCAATACAACGAGTATCAATAATAATGTTGCGAGTCTGATCCAGTGACACATCAGGCCGGGTGCGAAACGCGGCGAAGGAACTTCGCGACGCTTTTTCAAGATTTCATAGCGAGCGCGCATCCAATGGCGCCCGGAAGCGGCGCGCTTGAGGGATGCCTTCAACTTTCTGCGGCATCCTTCATGCTCCCGCGCATCGCGCCTTTTCCCACAGCATAGATCGTTGTATTCATTATTCCGCTGCTAAATCGTTTGTGAATAATGGTCGCCGTGAATCTTTCTTCGGGTGACGGGGCTTCCGTCTGAAAATTCGCTGGCGCGCTTTTCGCAGTCTTCCCAGCCTGCTCGAGCGAATATCTCGAAAGAAAATAAAAAAGAAACGAAGAAGCGGAATATCGTTGGGAAATGTCATCTACGGTACTAACTGGCATCGCGGCGGGCGTTTCTTTCGCGAAATCTAAGTGGGAATCAGCAGTGAACGCGCGCTCGTAAATGCCCCAGAAATCTCTTTGTCTTTCTCTCCGCCGAGCTTCGTCGACTCGCAGTTCGACAAAATCCCAAGGAACGAGGAAAAGCGTGAGAACGATTAATCTACTCGAGAGACGGCCGCACGATAATTCTCGTTGCTCTCCGACCTTTGTTTGTATTGTACGCGGGCGAAGTGTATCGAGCGTTTTATCCGACTTCCTTTTGTATCTTTTACAAAGGTATCAGCCGACAATGAGGTCGACTGCGCCGAGTCAGTTTCACGCACGTGTTCGCGGCGTCTCGAGGAGTGGGCCACAATTGTTCGGAGCAATAAGCCGACTTTCTCTCCTCGCTCCTTCGCTACTTTGCACAATCACGCGCAGCGGGACCATTATGCCCCGGTCGTATAATGCGCAAATACGTTAATATACGTCGAGACCCTTGCTAATCTCTTCCACACCTGTATATCTATATCCACCGAATAGTTCCCTAGAAACTACTGATAGGAAATTAACGTTCGCCTCTTTCTCGAAACGAGGGTGCTCGCCGTGCTTCAACGTATCGACATATCCATCGGTTAAAACGCAATGATCATAGCCGCTAAGGAGAGAGTGGTTTAGCTTGAAACCCACCGATGGGTTCTCTCACCCGACGGGGAGCGAATGCGCGCGCGCGTGAGAGAGAGAGAGAAAGAGAGAACGAACCGAGGGATGATTTTGGAGAATCGATTAAAGTTTGGATCGGTCGGTAGGGTTATATCTCGAAGATGCGCGACGTTATATTGTCGCGAGGCAGATGCAGAAGTAAGGCGGCCGTGTAGGCGCGAGGGTGCAGTGCGCAAATTCTGACACCGCGGTCGGGATGTACGAGCTCGCCTATCTGGCATGTACTTCGGTCATAAATTCGGTAGGAATGGGGTGTCGGTATATCGTACAGATACGGGTCTCTATCTACGTGCCTACCCTCCCGCCCTCCGTCTGCTGAATACCCCAGAGGCCTCCACGTCCAGCGGGCGCGGCGCGCCCCCGACCGGTATCATCCCCCTTTCCTACCTCCCTCCTTCTTACCACTATTACTCCGCACCGTGGTCCGCTACGTGCATCTTGCACCTGCATCCGATCGTATCGTCGCTCTCACGCGCCCCCGCTCAATTATTCCGAGACTCTGAGGAAATCAATACTCGTAGACCACCGCGCTCTCTTAATGCATACTCATCCGAACAGCGGGGCATTATTTCTCCTCTTTATTTTTCTTTTTGCTCTTTCTTTTCTCTTATCGATCCACCGTCGATTTATAGCGGTATGTCGTTGGCGCGATAACGGAATTTCTTATCATCTCGTTTACGGCTCCGACTCGTAAAGCATACCGAAGCGGATGAAGGAACGTGCTTTCGGTGTTGTTAGTGCTATTGAAAGTCTTCTAAGAGATTGCTGTGAAATATTTCCTTCCATTCTTTTTCCTTATCATTTTAATATAATGTGCGTTTCTTTATTTATATTTTATACTCTCACTGTTAATTTTTTTACATTGTTAGACATTATTATTCTCTCTCACAGATTCAATATACGATATATTCAACAACTGCGACTGGCTCTTATTAGTTATCTTTCTCATTTGTGTTGTGTATCTAAGAGCTTATACAATAAGTTATTTATTTAATTTTTTTATAAGAAACTATTCAATTACGATTGTAAATGTAACATAATAATGTGATTTTTGTTGAGGGTGAGAGAGTGAGAAGAAATGTTACAGTTACCTTGGATAAGTTAATCTGTTGAAAATGGAGAGTATGCTTTGGGATACCGACACCTACACTGTCATGTGACACATGGTAGCGTAGGTGTCAGTATATCAAAGCATGTTCTCACTTGTGTTCCTCTTTGGCGTATTTATACCCATGTCGTTCCGCTTCCAATTTAGTTGTGTCGTTGAAGAGTCGGTTTCAAGTGGACCCGCAATGTTCGCTGCATATTTGCACATCTACGAGCGTGGAATTTTGAATTTCTGTTATCCGTAACACATGCGCTCGTTCAGACTCTTATCGAGCTCTTCTTGCGCTCGCTATTAGGAAAATTATTCTATAATATAATTAATTTGCGGCGGGTGTTTCACTCAGTCGTGGTGCTTCACGATAATTAACGCAAGAATATGGACAAGTTCGAGCTCGTAACGCGTATTCCTCAGACTTCGAACGTCGCATTCTCCAAAAAATTGGTGGCATGCCAACCAGATAAGAATTACACGTGCTTGACATTCGTTGTGGCCTACTGACTCACCGCAACGACGAGAGAAGCGGTTGCCCAACGAACTTTCATTAAATTGCGAAGTCGGTCGGAAGCGCGAATCGACGAATAGTCGGGCCGTGCCTCGCGCCAAGATCGCCGAGACGAAGTTGCGAAAGCGCACTGCGTGTCTGTTGTTTGGTAATCCGCGACTTGCACTTGGCAGCCGATCGTAAATATTTTCTACGTGCGAACAATCCGCGATTTTAACGAGCACGACTTCGTCCTACGCGTTGCCAAGTGTCGAGAAGAATCGCGGTGCCGTTATCGTCTCTCTGCCATTCGACGATAACAATACGATTGTTAATATTATGCCGGTCGAACCGAGATACATCGTCTGCCCGATGATACATTTTGTATCGCGACGCGGCGAAATGCGACCATACTCGGTATCTTGGCGAATACGGCAAACGTTTCATAAGTTAACATACCGCTAGCGTATCCGTAAGCTTCGCCAACGGTGATATACATCTCGGTGTTACCCCATCAAGGATTTACAGGAGTCGACCATTCCTCCAGCACCGTTGCTACCCAACCCTCGCCAGCTTCCGCGATCCTTCAGGCTCGCTTTCGACTATCTCGTTTCGAACGGTTCACCCGCCACGTATTCGCCCCACCTGCGCCTTCACTTCCCCCGCGCGCACCTTCTTCTTCCTGTCTTCCCGCCGGCTAGGATGTTCGTCTCGAGGGCGGATCGATGCTAGAAGTCGGCTTTGCGCCGCCAGAGCCTCGGACTTCGACTCTCGAGGATTTCATTGAAGGATTTCGAAGGAGAGTCGACGTTCCCGGGACCAGACGCCGCGACGACGACGGCGACGAAGAGGTAGCTCATGGGATTCGAGGGCGACGACCCGGAGGCACGAGTCCTCGTGTCTCTGCGAGGGAAAAAGATATTTATTGGGCCGGTCCGGGGAAAACGACGAGTAAGTGGCAGGAAATGAAGATGCTGGAAGGGCGTTTGCTCTCGGTGAAACTTCGGCTTGCCGAAGGAGTCGCGAGGTGACGTGAACGCGGGTAGGTAGACGGATAACTGCGAGAAAATACGACGGCACGGCGATGTACCCGCGGCGGTTGCGAAAATGTCTCGCCGCTCCTCCGTGAATTTTCCGCGAGCTAAGACGTCGGCGAGACGCGTCTAAACGAATATTCTACGCGCGTTTGAAGTAAGTCGAGACGGTGTTGGAAGTGCGCGCTAAATGCACAGCTCGTGCGCGATCGTCGGAAACGGTAACCAGAGGTCGGGCGAATGCTCGCTAAAGCGCTGGCTTTTTAGACCTTAACGAGCGGGAATCGCGAAAAGTAAGGAAGTTAATCCCAGGATGAAGGTATACCGGGGAACGTATTTGTCGGGTCATCTTGTTTTCGAGGAAAAATTAGGAGGGATGAACGGTGTCGCGGAGGGCCAAAAACACGCGGAAACGTAAGAACAAAGTGAGAAGAAGGAAGCGAGAGTGCGAAAGGTCGTAGGGCAATTTACGATGCGCCAATCGCTTAGTGCCCGCGTAAAGTGCAGCCTCAGCAGTGCTCAGCATTCGTTGTGACATCATGGCGAACCATATTTTCTTCGTACGATTGAAGGTAGAACTTACATCGGTTCTACATAGCTTAACACACATATCGTACATGCAGTTCTCTCTTCCTCTTTTTCTCTTTTTCTATCTACACAGAGAGAACGATTTGTTTGAATCAAACAAACATTTCTTTGGAATAGTCTAAACAAATTTTTTGATTGATCGAACAAAGTTTTGTTTGACGCAACAAAAATATTTAGTTACGGCTTAGTTCCAACGAAATATTTTTGTTGTGTCAACCAAAAAGTTTATTTGGACCATTCCAAAGAAAGGTTTGATTCAACAAATCGTTCTCTTTGTATATATTTCTATTTCTCTATTCATATTTTATTTTTATCTTTGTTTTGGTACTATTACATATAAATATAATACATATACATATAATACATATTATAATATGTATAATACATATTATATATTTTATTTTTACTTCCAATTTTCGCGTTTGATACTATATATATTGTACTACGTTACTTACGTAATGCTTTTTGCGTTATACTCGTCTTGGGGTTACATTATTTAGGCCTTTCGCTCTTTTATCACTTTCTGAAGATCTGTTAAGTAATTCACAAATTTAAAGTCTTATCTCTTATATTTTTTTTTTCATGCATTTACAACTGTGTGCCTGAAGAAATCCTAAGAATTGAGTAAATTTATCTAACTCTCTCTTTATTATTCGATTAAAGTCCACGCGTTTTACACGAGACACATAAAATTGGTAATTACCTTCGCAGTGAGCAATTTTGCACCGACGATTTTCCACGTCACGCTTAATTTCTATCGTCAAGTAATTTCAAGCATCACCGGCGACGAGACGCGCCACATCGGTCACGTACAAACATGTTGCAGCTGCGGCTACGAGCGCACGTCGCTGCGCACGTGACGATACAATATTTAAAAAATTTTATCCAGAGATTCCCCCTAGATTTGCCACAACTCGGCACATTCTAATTTTTCGCAAAAGATTTCCCGGGGGGAATTTTCGAAAATGCTCGGAAAATATTGCTCGTACCGGCGAGTTGTTTCACAGGGTCGTAAGATCGGGCTATATCGTGTTGTCTGGATAAGGAACAGAATGATCGATGATCTCTTAGACCGCGAATAAATGTATGCTAGGTATGTACCGCTACTACTATCGCTCTACTGAATTAATCGGAAATTCCCAATACCGTGCACGTTCTCTTTAAGGAAAGGTAGAATATCAAGAAATGGAATATTGCTCGATCGCTGACGAGACCTGCTTGCCGATCACGTTTGCCAAACATAATCATTTCGGATCGGGCATCCGGATGATGAGAAACGATCTTCGAGTCGTATGGAAAAGGTCCGGGATACCTTCTTTCGTCGACTCGAAACTTCGCAATTTTGACGTACCTTCAGGGTAGGAAATGTCTCCCGGTAGCCGCACGTGCGGTGAAACTCGAGACTGTTCCGGCGACGTCGGTGATATTTTCCGCGTACTTTCAGGTAGTTTCTTAGCGTGCGATTTAATGATTTAGAGCATACTTATGCTTTCGCTTCTCGCACATTCACGTCTGAGAGACGAACAACTTTTTTAATCGCGCCTGAGTATCAACTACATCGTCGGTACTCCCGATTGGATTATCGAGAAAAATTATAAAATCATTACGAATTATCTTTCTTAACGTAAAAGTACCTTAATCTTGGTTAAGAAATTTTTTGTCTTAAGACATATGAATGGTAGGAGATAATACGTATCTCTCAATATAATATTAATGTTTTTTTCGCCCATATATAGAAAAGAATCGTAGAAATATATATATCCATATTATTCTATTATTATTTATATTATTTATATTATTATATTATTCTGGAAGTGGTGCAAGTCCAGTGGTGGACTTCTTTGTTGCATGTTCATATGTGTTTGAAGGTAACACTCTTAGTACACATTCTACGTACTTCTTGAAACCACACAGAGAAAGAAAGCAATATTTTTTTTGATTAAAGCAATTATATATTAAAATATATTAATTAAATATTATACAAAAACTGTGGCTGTGAGGGTTAGATGGGCATGTGACAATAGCAATTTTTCATGCAATATTTAACTTGCATAAATTCTTTTTCTAACTATAATAAATGTGCTTGTAACAACGATAACGCACTGAGAAAAAAATATGTGGTATTTGTAACTCTATAATCACAGAGAAACATGGAGAAACATAGAGAATTACTATAAATTATGGTCGAGAAAACTATTTTTTATTAAATTATATTATAATTTAATTATATTTAATTATAATAAATTAAATTAAAAACAAATTAAATTATATTAAGTTATATTATAATTATTTATTAAATTATAACGTTACTAATAATCTTATATAACGTTACTAATAATCTAATATGCGTGTTACTATTACAATTTTATTGCAAAAAATATGGGTAGGGACAAAAATAACTATAACTCTAGTTAGATCAATCATTTTTTCCCTCAATTCAATTTTTTTCCATATATGCCAGTAAATGAAAAATAAAAATCATTTATCGAGAATGAGAAACTCATCGTAAATCGTATTACGTAAATTTTTAATTGTTTGTATTAGTTCGATGTAACGTAATATCGAATGAGGGCAAAACATAAAGGTTTCTGATGGCACTCGACATGTTAAAGTTCCGTTTGTTCGAAGTTTTATCTCGCGATAAATCGATAATTACCGAATCATCGGTAATGGAACGAGTCAGGCGCGAAATTCGCGGGAATTAAAGTTAAATTGTATTGATTATAGCCACGTTTAAATTGCCGCGACGTATTATTGATCGTACAAACAGCTATCGCGTAGCCGAGCAATTAACTGACGCGTTAACAGATTCGCACGACAAACAGCGAATTGTGTGACAGTGACCGTCTCGTGAAATACGAGGAAATCACGTGATTGAATATATGATTCCTGCAAATGATGCGATTGATCTCACTTTTTTCTTTCGGCCCCCGCGCCCTGCCTCTTCCTCGTTTCACCTTCCAACGAAAAGTAGTTTCACGAAAGAATGCGCAATTAACCTGATCGTTTTTCCTCACTCTGGGATTTTCCGTGAAAGAGTCCGAGGTGATTTTTCAGTAATTTTTGTTGGAGTAGTATGAAAGATCTCAAGCGGGTCTTTAAGGAGAAATTCAATTAAAGCGATACGGCGACACACAGGCACTCGCGTTCTTCCCTCCGGCTACTATGTATACGCAGAGAGCTTGCGTTTGCTCTCTCGCGGACCTTTTGCGGACTTCTCGCGTGCCTCTGGCAGAGTTCGCAGCTGCCGGAATGGTTCTGGAGAATGCCGAGGCGCTCGAGCGTAACATTTTATTCATCAGATCCAATCTCCAAAGCGCGGCCCTTTCTTCGCGAAGACTATAAATGCTCTTTAGCGACGGTTAAAGCGCCGCGGCATTCTTGAAACTCTATAGTCTCTTAATGCGCGTAGGGCTCGCCGAACGACGACGTGAAACTGTCGTCGTTCGAGCACGTGCAATAATAACGGCAAGCACTCTCGACTCTCGTCCGATTCTCGTGGCAGGAACTCACCGTCGTTGTCCGATCAATCCCGCGTCTTTTCCACTGACTATTGTTTCTCGTCGCTCTGTCGACTCGTTGCCAAACGTCTTTCAGCAGTAGCGAGCAGCAACGAGAGGAATTTTTTCGTAGCTTCTCCAGTACGTTTTCGCTGTTTGACTTGGATGAACGTCGGTACGCGTCGTTAGCTCGAAATACGCAGATGGATATTTCCGACGCATGTTTTTCCGATCACAAATTCAAAGGCCATTTCTTCTTTTGTTGGATGAACATCACATTCAATCGTCAATCTTTTCACGTTAATGAATTCTATTCGAATAGAATTGAATATCTGAAGATCGAGATTAATTCTTTCGCTAGAGGGATATGTTTTTCTCGCCATTAATAACAATCTATTAATTCAATTAAATAGCTTTTTTGACATTCAGAATCACACACATCAGCTATCAATCTTATTACCGTTGGAACAAATATGTCTTTTCAAAAACTTCAATGGGACATCAGTGTCTTGGCCCTTTGGCGTCGTACATAAAATTTTTAATTTTTTCACTACGTTATATCAATGTATTTAATTAAAAGTGAAAGTAAAAAAAATTGTATTTTTAAAAAATTAAATTAGTAGTGAAAGAATTAAATTACGAGATCGCGTAGCACCATAGACTTCTATAAAATACATCAGACTGTAAACTCCGGCCTGTGAGGTATCCAATTTTTATATGCAAAACTTATGCATAGATTAGAGTGCACGCGCCAAATAAGCTGACACGGGATGCAGCTTTCTGCTAGTATCGCACAGAAAACAGATTTATCTGGTGACACATTTCTGAAAATCTAAGTTTCTTTTATAAATGCTGCTTACCAACATCTACCTCGCATTAAGTCACATTTCAGCTGTATTGTCTTTTTTGAGGTATAATTGTCAATGCTAACCTCGTATATTCATGCACACTATCACGAATCATGTCAGCCAATCTCTGGTCGTGTGAGCTTATTTGGCGCATAAACAATGCAGCGCTTTTAGTACATATTTTTTCAAGACACGAATATACACGACCAATATATAAGAAGTTTGTAATCTAGTATGTTACATAAAAATCTGTGCATAGAATCGATAGTCTTTTTCACGCGTCGCTAAACATTGCTCGCTGACCTCTCAGCAGCCGGACAGCTTTTCGCGTTTTAGTGGTCGATAAATAGACTCGAGGAATATAAAAGAAAAAGAGCAAGCTCGTGGCCTCGTGGTCGCCCACGACGGAGTCGCGATAATTTCTTCGTGTTCTCCGGGTAAGCCCAGCGACATAATTCGAGCGCGGCCGCGGGCGTAACTGCGGATTCGCTTTATCGCGCCTAGCTAAATCCTCTCCAGGGAAGATTCGGTGAGATTTCTACAAGGAGATAGATAAGTTTGCGAGGCGAATCTCCAAAGTGGAGAAGCCGCGGCATAAACCCGGGGTAAACCGGTCACGTTTTTCACAAAGCTCTCCCCGTTTCTTTCCGCCCGTCTCATTTATGACACTTATCCGGCATTTTATTCACTGCCGTTGTGCACCAAATTTGATCTCTTAATCGGTTTAGCGAGGCTATATTGCGCCACGCGCAACGTTGCACACGTCCGGCTGTACGCGCCGCTGAGCTCGTTCTGCATACGTATGTTTTTTAATCTAGCTGCGCATTTTTCTTCGTAGAATCTTTCTCTTCCAGCTTTTCCCTTCCGGCAGACGGGACGTTGTACCGTATTATCTCTTTCGGACAATCTCCTTACATCTCAAAAAATACGAACAGTTCTCTTTGCAAATTTCTTTCAAGAGAGTTACGCTTTCACCGAGATGTGTAAATATATATGCACACATAAGCGTACGTAAATATATATATATATATATATATATATATATATATATATATATATATATATATATATATATATATATATA
>NW_022639563.1:692842-701945 GCF_010583005.1 Odontomachus brunneus
TGAGCGAGGAGTTTCATCGCAACGGCGCGCCGTAAATGTTCATGCTTCACATGCATCCGCACGTGTTGTGGAGTCACGTTTAACTTTCGGTCCGAGCATCAAATCACGGAACCCTTGGGGCTACAGTTTACTCCGATGCAGGAAACGCGTCCACTTCCTCTCCAGAATTCAAAGGAGCACGCGCGGCGTGAGGGGAAATACGGCTTTCCACGCGTTGCCGCACATAAATATTTGAGAAGTAACGTGCTTATAACGGATATCGTATTTTCTATAAGCAAACGCATCAATATTTCAAAACTGTGGAAAAGAAATTCATATAAATATTTCTGGCGGTGATATATTATAATCGCGCAGATGTGTAACCATTACAAAAAAGGAACAGAAAAAAAAGAATACATACTTATGAAAGTATCACGACGTGTAAATGCACTTTTGTGCGTATTCTTCGCAAAATCGGCAAAATCTCTCTCCGTTTCTATCTTCGAAAATCGCGCAACAGGAACGTCGAATTTCGCAATAAGTTTCAGTGCTTTACAGTGACGCAGAGATCCGTGGTGCGAGTTGCACTTCGAAATTCACCTTAATCCGTTACTTTATACAACTTTGCTTTTAAAAGGGTCTCTTCTGTGGACTACTTTACATTCACGGCGAGGTGTAACATTCCAATTTTGGATCTAGTGTTTTCCGTAAATATATATATATATATATAAATATATATATATATATATATATATATGTAAATATATATATATATATATATATATTTATGGAAAACACTAGATCCAAAATTAGAATGTTACACCTCGCCGTGAATGTAAAGTAGTCCACAGAAGAGACCCTTTTAAAAGCAAAGTTGTATAAAGTAACGGATTAAGGTGAATTTCGAAGTGCAACTCGCACCACGGATCTCTGCGTCACTGTAAAGCACTGAAACTTATTGCGAAATTCGACGTTCCTGTTGCGCGATTTTCGAAGATAGAAACGGAGAGAGATTTTGCCGATTTTGCGAAGAATACGCACAAAAGTGCATTTACACGTCGTGATACTTTCATAAGTATGTATTCTTTTTTTTCTGTTCCTTTTTTGTAATGGTTACACATCTGCGCGATTATAATATATCACCGCCAGAAATATTTATATGAATTTCTTTTCCACAGTTTTGAAATATTGATGCGTTTGCTTATAGAAAATACGATATCCGTTATAAGCACGTTACTTCTCAAATATTTATGTGCGGCAACGCGTGGAAAGCCGTATTTCCCCTCACGCCGCGCGTGCTCCTTTGAATTCTGGAGAGGAAGTGGACGCGTTTCCTGCATCGGAGTAAACTGTAGCCCCAAGGGTTCCGTGATTTGATGCTCGGACCGAAAGTTAAACGTGACTCCACAACACGTGCGGATGCATGTGAAGCATGAACATTTACGGCGCGCCGTTGCGATGAAACTCCTCGCTCACACCGGCTTCTCCCGCTTTTATTATTTTTGTGAACTTTACGGCGCGCGTAGTAGTTTAATCTGTAAATCCGTTTATTCTGCATTCTGTTTCATTTCCCGTCGCTGGTACCTATTTTATTTAATGTAAATAATCGACACCTCCTCCCTCCTGCTTCCAGCGCGTCGAGGATCGAAGAATTATTATTTCACGGCACGTTATCCCTCGTAGATTCGATCGCTTCGATATCGACGAGATTGGAAAAACATTGACGTGTCAGTGCGCAACGCGCCGCGGAAATATCGAAAATCCGAAAAGAGTCAGTTTCGGAAAAACGTAAATTTCTAACGACACAATTTCGTCCGTGCATTTGTCACTGAACGTAACGTGCGCGAACGCCATTCGATGTTTACGAAGGCGCAAATCCAACAGCTGCATATTAATATTACCTTCGGTACGTGTCCTTTGATCAGTCTTTCGAATTTATTTCCACTGCGAGGCACAATGTTGAGTAACTATTTAATTTTCTTCGGGGTCATCAGGATATTGCGAACAGACGCGCGCCTCAAAGACGCTGCGTCGCAACGGAATTACCTTGTGTTAACCAAGTGCTCGAGAGTTCTAGAGGCGAGCAAAGCTCTCGAGGGACGAGTGGTGAACCTTGGCGTCTCCTTAGACTCCATCTGCGAAGCAACGTGGTTGCTACTACGGGTTCAAAGCCTGCGAAAGCTCCTCTCTCTCTCTCTCTTCCTGCTTACACCTCTTCCGTGTCTTTCTCTCTCTCTCTCTCTCTCTCTCTCTCTCTCTCTCTTTTCCTCTCTTCTACTCATACTTCATTGCAACGTTAACTCGTTATTGGATTCTCAAGACGTTTAAATGTCTCTCTCGATAAGCACATTATCACATCCGACACATATTTCTCCGGGAAGATATATATGTTTTATCATCGATTTGTCTTCAATTTGTAGGGATGATCAATTCTCCCCTTTCAACCTACTATTTCAGAGTCGTTAGTTTAGGAATATTTTGATGTAAAAGATGTAGTTCAAGATAAAAGTGTACCTTTATCGTGTTCATCATCGAGCGTAAAACGCTTTCTCTTTCCGTACTTATTCGCGGTCCACGACTCGTTGCTGTTCACCGCGGACTTGTGTTGTTAACGAATTGTTCCGTTACGTATTTCGACATTGTTTGGGGCAGGGATTTTGTTGGGAGGCCGCGTAATCTCGAGAGTGTTGGACTCCCACGGGAGGGGCTCGGTCGTATTTCATTTTGCTGCGGACGCGGCATCGGTGACGCGCGATCACGAAGAAAGTCGCGAGAGATAAAGAGAACGAGGAAAGTCGCGATATGGCCAAAAGGGGATATTCCCGTTGGCGTCGTAACCCGCTCCTCGTCGTGTTTCCGCCCATGGTAATCGCATATAGAGGATCGGAGTCCGCGCTGGGTCGACCTCGCCACGCTGGCCCATGCTCGACTCTTTCCACTTCCGACTCTTTCTCTCCGCGGAGAGACTTATTCTCGCCGGCGAACGACGGCAACGGCAGCTCTCGAGACTCCACTCTATCTCGAAACTTGTCGCGGCGTTCTACAAATTTAATCCGGATTTCATTTTCGCCGTAGTGTTACCGCAACAAAGTTACACAGGACTGTCGGAAAAGGAGTTAAATGTATCGTTATGTTCGAGGATTTAATATACTGAGAGGAGTCTCTCCCGGGGCTGATAATGTCCGCGCAGCCACAGCGTCTTGTCCGCTCGATAGCGGCTGGATCGATAGCCGCTTCCGCTGTGCGAAGTTCCGCGCAATTTCGCGGCAATTAGTTTCGTCCCTTGATTACACTGACGTCGGAACAGTATAGACGCGACAGTCAATCCGCGCCGCTTTTTCCCGAAAACGATAATTGCAGATCACCGACCTTGACTGCTAGCGATCGAAGTCATTAGAACGCTCGGCCTCGTCGAGACGTTAATTGGGTTAATCGCGATTGTTCGTTAGCCCGGTCAATCACCGTAAGTTCCGCCGGCTGATATTAATTGGGCTAATTACTTGTGCACGTCTACCGTGAATTAAGATGGATCGTACCTCAAGCTTTCCTCGAGCTAGGTTCGGAGGCATATGACGACATCGTCGGGTAGATGAAAGAGAACACTTTGTAAACAGCTGCACCTTATGATTTTTTTTAAACAAGGAAACACTGACATTGACACATGATTAGATGCGAGTAAAATTATTTTTGAAATTTTTATCTCTGTACACGGAGAGAATTTTAAATAGTACGCAAATTACTGTAGAAATTTTTAATCGAGGAATAGATCGACATTCCGTAGCAATTTATCATTTCATTTTATATATACTATTATTATATATACTTTCATTTTATATATACTATTCGAATTACTTTTCGGAACTGAAACAAAAATCTGCTATATCTCTAATGAAGTTTACTATGTTTCTCACTAAGATAGATACTGATCTTATTGACAGCCTATTCCTGTACTACTAAAAACATAGTAAAATTGAAAAGAATGTATATGAAAAAAAAACTATAATATTCTCTCGGTGTAAAATATGTTTTTATTACAAGTTTTGCTATTGCAACGTAAATCATTCTTGAATTTTCAATCGATAAGTGATGTAAATAGTTAAAATTTTGGGAGGACGAAAGTTTCACGAAGGCTTTTAGTGCATGCATTTGAAGATATTGAGTCTTTGCAAGTGTCTGGTTCGTTTTGTTCGTCAGACAGAAATCCTTTTGTGCGATAGGAGGTTCTTAAAAAAATAGGGAACCAGATTGCTCGCGAGACGCATAGGCTGGCAATATAAGTAACGGCGTATTTGGCGTCTGCCGAGGATGGCGAATTGAAAGGGAGTGGCGTGGAGAAAATAATAAAAAAAGGAGAAAGGAAGAGAAAAGAAGAGAAAAGCGCACGTGGAACAAAGTGAGCAGGAGGAGGATGTGGAAACAGACCAGAAAAGAATATTGGCACAGAAGTACTATCGGGCTGACTATCAGTCCCACGAACGATCCTCACTTCCGCTCGTTTCCTGCAGCCTCTCATTTCCCTCGTGTAAATATTCACGTATTATGTACAATGTACACGTGTAGATCCGTTCTCTTTTATACCTCTCGGAAATATCGGATTATACAAAGCGTGAGCTGATTATTGTATCGTCAATCATCCGTGCCGCTGAAACCGCGAAGATCAATCCGACATCGTTAACATTTTTACAAACGGAAGTTCGCGATCTGTCGCAACACTTCATATATCGCCCGCGAGAGAAATTAAAAATCGTCTTCTAGCTGAAGCAAATCTTCTTTACCTGGTAGTCGTCGTTAATCGAAAGTTAATCGGAACTTTGGCTCCTTTTACACGCCTGCTTTTCGTAGAATCGCTATACAATCGATGGTCGCTAAATTATTGGCGAGATTCTGATTGCGAATCGTGTCGTTGTGGGTAGTGATAGGTCAGGGTAGTCTGCGAAGTTGACCGCTACTTCCACGTGGAAAGTGGGATTTGCACTTAATCACGCAACACAATGTGTGGTCAGCCGCGAGTATCATCGATCGGCCAAGCTGCTTTCTACGGAGAGCCGAAAGTCGCGCTACCGAAATGTGGGTCGGCGACCTTTCTTCGCCGCTGCCTCCCTTTCTCTATACGCCTCCACCCTCGCGTAGTACCGTTGACTGTGACCGCAACTTGGCGGTCAACCAAAACCGTTCTTTTTTCGCGAAACGCCGCTGGCCCGCTTCTCGATTACGCGCGAGAATATTTCTTCCTTCCTCCCTCTCTCTCCTCTCTTTGTCTTCTCCCGCTTCCTATTCTCGCTATTTCTCTTTCTTTTTTATTTTTTCCTTTCTCGTCGCGAGAGCTCTTTTTGCAATGGAAATTGCCCTTCGTACGGTCGATTTGCATTTGTTTTCCGGATGGAATGGACGGCCTGATGGCGGACGGATCTGCGGAGTGTTGCCGACCTGCGGTCGGCTAGTTGTTTAAAACTGGCGCTCTCTATTTCGCGAGTAATGCATAGTAATTTGATATATACACCGCTCTCTCTCGTTAACGGCCTCTCGTTATACGCTGTTTTGTACAGGTTGGCGAAATTAATACGCGTTTCACCGATATCAAAGCCAATGTGGATATGTCGTAATTTCTATTTGTTGCGTGTGATTGTTGCACTTCACCGTGAGCGATACGCTTAAACCCGAGGCGGAGTTTCATTTCTGGGTTCAGCGGGCAACTTCGATTGTAACATGTTACGCGTAATTTCACATAATATCGGTACGGTCGTAACTCCGAGACAAATGTTCGATTAAACACTTTGCGAGCAGACACGAATGCATTATTCGCGGAAACGAAGGACCGTAATGATGATTACACTCTCACGATAATTACATGCAATTTTCTCTTTTTCAAAACTGTTACGGTTGCTACATCCACATTCGCTATGGTTGGAGAGAAAATTTATGTGATTCCAGGTGAAATAGGTATTGCATTAAAGGTTGCCGTCCTTATTATATGTTCTTTTATACAGTTCTCACATCCACTGTTCTCGTGACACGTAATGTTCAGTCAGTATATCTTCATATATACGGTTGTCTCAACCGAAAGAATATAGCAGTCTCTTTGTTGTGGTCTGCAGAAAAAGTACTATGATTGAGAGATCCATAGGAGTTGGTTACGCCATACAGTACTGAGAGTAATGCTCGAACAGGTGACAGGCAGCGAAGAAAGTCGTATCACTTTCAGAGTACTGTAATCATTACATTTTTTTTCTATGCATGAGAGAAAAATTGCAAAAATAACATTAATTTTGTTGCAGCAACCACATTTAGGCAAAGACTTTTAGTGTTTTCTCCATACTACGCGGTTCCTTGGACGATCCGTAGTCCCTTGGCCGATTCTTTATTTCGCGAATAAATCAACGGTGGTGATCCATCCTGATTACCGCGCAGTCACTCGACACAAACGAACGGAAGAGTTTATACTTGCCATGCTTGAAACGCCATTCGTTTCTCGTCACGTTCGCCTAAATCCGACGCGCGCGTGTTTAATTCGTACGGAAGCTATTCCTCACACGCGACGCGAAATGAGGATATTTTCATCCATATAAAGAGAACAGTCCGTGCTAAAGCTCGAGAACGAATAAAAGCGAGGCAATAACGGGAATTCGGGCGACCGCGAGTCAAGTAACGAACTCTCGCGTGCAATTTTGCATTGCAATTACCTGTCGTCGACGATCGAGTTTTCTCCAAGTTTCTCCTGTTCGTTCGCGGACTTTAAAATTCAACGAAACCTGAGAAAATCGTCTTTCTTATCGGAATATAGCGCTCTTCGTTTCTCTTGAGCGCAAGCTACTTGATCGATCGTGAGAATAAAAAAAGTCGTGAACGATGCTCGTTTCCTGACACACGGAACCGACGCGATTCGCGCATTTTGTTGTCACAGCAATATATTAATGCTATGATTGTATCAACCATAGCATTCTGGAAGAGTGACACCGGCCTTCTTCGCTACCTGTTCACAGGCTTCGTGTTTGAGCGGTACCAACTCCTATAAATCCCTCAAGCACAGTACTTGTGTTGCAGACTCCTACAGAGAGACAGTGATATTCCTTCAGCTGAGATAACTGTACATGAAGATATTCTAACCGAGCATTACGACGTATCATAAGAACTGTGGCTGTGAGAACTGTATAGAAGGACATACACAATAGTAACAACTTTTAATATAACATCTACGTCATTTGAAATCACCTAAATTTTCTCCTCAACCATATAGCGAATGTGTCGATGTAGCAATCACATAGCAGTTACAATTGCCAGTCTCGAAAAGTGCAATTTCTTTCGGTGAAATTCTCTCCACCGCTTCGATTATACGTGAAAGTTCTGCTAAGCATCTAATCGCACGAGTTCGATGAACTTTGTCGATGAACCATCGAACGGTATTGTATCGTTGCAACCCAGGTGCGGCCGTTAACGTCGGCAGTCTAAATGACTGTTACCGTAAAATATGAATACTCAGTTAACGGTGGCGGATGTGGGGGAGGGTGGGTGGAGGAGGGTGGCGGGGATAATTGTCTCGGGATTTACTTGCAGACAGGTCTAATGTGATTGGTAGTTCCGAAGCGGACGTGGGGGCTTCTCGGGGGACAATCGAGTTTGCGCTCGGCTAGCAATTACGCTCTCTGCTCGTTACGCGGTTTGACAAACTTTCTCCCGCGGCAGCGAAAGACGTCGTGTCCCGTGCGCCCGATTGACGCCGTTTTCGCGGAAAGTTGCGGTAATTGCGTGGCAAAGTAGATTTCGCTGCTTGTTCACTCATCGCGCGCCGGCTAAACAATAAC
The DNA here is from genome assembly GCF_010583005.1 of Odontomachus brunneus. Taxonomy (NCBI): domain Eukaryota; kingdom Metazoa; phylum Arthropoda; class Insecta; order Hymenoptera; family Formicidae; genus Odontomachus; species Odontomachus brunneus. The sequence continues at coordinate 700,621 of NW_022639563.1, forward strand.
AAATATTTGGCGACGGTGGAGGCGCATTTAATTTATCCGTTCGCTTTTAACTCCCACGACAGCGTTAGTCGAGCGTCAGAGTTAACAGCTTTAAATTGCTCCGCTAACTTGGAATGTGCATCGCGTCGTAGCTCTGAATGAAACCGCACGTACACCATTGTAAACGCAAAAACGCGAGCACAATAATTTCAGCTTTTCTTTTTTCTCAGCACGTTACTCGATTAATTAGTGATAATAACGGTTATTTCGAAAAATTTTTTTCTTATTCAAAATATCTGAACATTATAACATCACACAATATATTTATCACACAATTATTTGTGTAATAAATACTTAGACATATACGTACTTGGTTAATTATATTGATTTCACTTCTTTTTTTAATTAAATTAATTTAAAACATCTGCACTTTGTTTAAGTTAACATGTACTTTGCATTTTGTAATTTTTGTTTTGATAATTTTTGGTCTTTTTTGTTTAGTATTTTTTATTTGATTAACAGTTATCTCGACTCGGCGTATTAGGTCGAGTAGCGGATCGTAAGCAAGTGATTCCTATCCCGTTCTAGAATTCATCAAGCCCTCAGGTAGCTTCGTAAATTGTCGTGTTTGTTTAATCCCATGATAAGAACCGCGTCTTTACGATAGGTATTTTTTTTTTACGAGTACTAAACTGTAACGATTGTAGCGAAATAAACGAATAAAAAGTCGTAAATGAAGTACATGGCACAGATAGGAGAAGCAGAACGGACGGTATCCGTTGCTATCTAAATTAAGTAGAACCGAGTGCCCTCCGGCAGAGAGAGAGAGAGAGAGAGAGAAAGAGAGAGAGAGAGAGGAGTTTCCGCTTGTTTTCGAATAAATCGCGCAATCTACCTAGAATTTTACGCGCGCTCACTTGGCAACGCGTTATTTAAACAACGCCGCGAGTATACAACACCGGTTTCTTCGCTTGGTTTTACTTTTGCACGAGCAATTCTTCTCGCTGAGCATTCCATCGGGCGCGGGATCCGGGTAGCTTTGCTGCTACTTTGTGAAAAAGGGATTCTACCGGCGCAAAGATAAAGCCGCGTATACGGAAATAAAATGTAAGTGTCTTGATCAGAGCAAATGTACGCGCACAGCTCGCTACCCTAATTCAATTGGTACATTACGGGGAGTTACGCGTATGCAACGTTTGGCCATGATGCGGTGGTTACAGTTATTGGTTTATGCACCTCTCGCACAGCATAACCATATTTTACGATAATGAATTTAAAATCCCTGTAAAAGAGGAGAGAGAGAGAGAGAGAGAGAGAGAGAGAGAGAGAGAGAGAGAGAGAGAGAG